>NC_091471.1:129997979-130297979 GCF_036971445.1 Narcine bancroftii
GTTCAAACTGGGGTCAAGGATGTGGCATGATAGACTTTATAAGGGATAATGGGGAGGAGTCACAAACCAGCCTGTGAGAGTGGGGTGAAACATAAAAGGTCATATCATTTACATACACAATAGTGGTTTCACCACACTGCTATTATCACAACTTCCTGCTTCTTACATCGGTCTGCTAGCTCTCTACTGATTTGTTCCTTCAATTCTCTCTATTGGGCAACCTATAATACAACTCTATCAGCTCCACCCATATGGCCTCTGTTGTCGAGCCCTCTGGGCTGTCCTGTTTAAGCATAGCTGTGACATTTTCCCTGACCAGCAATGCTACTCCTCCCCCTTTCAACCCTTCCCGTCTTCCCTCTATCACATCTGAAACAACGGAATCTGGAACACTGAGCTGCCAGTCCTGCCCTTCCTAAAATCAAGTTTCACTAAGAGCAATAATCCCATGTGCCTACCCATACCCGCCTATCCACACCCTCAAGTGTCTGAAGCTGCTGCCAAATTTGGGCTGTTGTATCAACCTCGCAAAATTAGACTAACTGCGGTGCACTGAATTCACAGTAAACACCAATTAAAATAATGTATAATTCTGCCTATCATAACAGTTGTTGACTGTGTTAAATGTTAAACTGTGCATATTTAAATGAAAGCTTAATGCAATATCTGTGGACAGACAATGGGCTCCAAGGTGTGTTCCTTTTTAAGGGGAAGCAGTCCTGTATATAGGGCATGGGGGTACTTTTAAGAACTCTGTCAACACCTATAGTATCATTTTTGATACCAGACAGCACATATATAGTTATTTGAGGGTTGATTACCCTCTGTTAAGGATGTTTTTGTCAGTAACTCTATTCTTGGTACTTGTCATGGCAAATAAAAACAAGGAAGAGGCCACAAACACTATAATCAGTGCATGTTGGCTGGAAGTAGGCTGGATGCAGGCTCAAGCTTTAACTGGTGCTGTAAACTTGTGGTATTATCCCTTTACTGATGTGTCCAGCAGTGAAACTAACACTCCCTTTCACACTGATACCTTGTCCCAGTAATTGACGGCCAATCTACCAAGGGTCTAGTGTACAAACTCCGTAATCGGCACGCAGGGATTAAATCACACTGGGAGTGATACTACTTAGGTAGGTAGTATCATCCCTGGTGTCAGATGAAGCCTGTGTGCCCATTAGCCTCATGTGAAAAGGTCATAGGGTGTCCTGGGATAAAGTAGTGACATGTTACTTTTTTTGTGTGAGTGCAGAAATGTGAAGGTAACATTAGATTAAAAAGAAGGTATGAACATTGCTGACCTATATAAACCTTCATAAATTTCTAAAAGATCATGGGAAAGTCACAACAGGAGAGAGAGATGGTGGATCTGCCCTCCCAAAATTCCGTGTGGCAGAGAAACCCCTCCGTGAGTGCTCCATGAGTACTCCATGCATAGAGGCCTTTCTCTGCCACATGGAATTCTGGGAGGGCAGGTCTGCCATTGCTCTTTTCCACATTCTTTCTTAATTTTTATGCGCTATTGACACTCGGACTTTCCTATGTCTTTATAAATTGTGTGATTATGTGTTTTATGACTTTTCTATGGTTTTTCATAAATTTTAAAAGTTTTATATAGGGGCTGAAGGGCTCATACTGTGCTGTACATTGCTTAATTAGGTATAATTAATTTGGTTTAAATGCAGAACAGAAAAATCACATAAGTTCTATGTAAAAAATGTGTCTCAGACAACTGAAAAATTCACATATCTAGCATCTGCCATCTTGAAATAAGCACATTTCAAAGCCTTCAACTGATTGAATTTATGTTCCCTCCACTGCCTGTCCTTCCTCACCATCTCACTGTATATTGCATCAATCTTCCCATCATCTCCCCTATTCTCTGCCCAATAATTCTGTTGAATTTCCCCGCTAAATTAATTTAAAAGCTCTTCAACTGCTCTAGAAAATCTGTCTGCTAGATCAGGTGCAGCCCATTCTTCTTGTACAGATCATACTTCCCCAGAAGAGAACCCAGTCATCCAGAAATCTGAACCCCTGTCCCCTGCATCAGTCACATATTCATCTGCCATATCATCCTATTTTTACCCTCACTGTCACATAGGACAGGCAGAAATCCTGAGATTACTACCCTGGAGATACTGTCTTTCAGCTTCCTACTTAGCTCCCTGTATTCTCCCATCAGGAGCTCATCTCTTTTCTTATGTACGTCATTGATCCCAATATGTACCACAACTTCTGGCTATTCATCCTCCCTTTTCTGGATGGCACGGACCCAATCCGAGACATCCCTGAGAGGCAACAAATAATCCAGGTGTCTTTATGTTTACAGAGTCTCCTGTCTGTCCTCCTCTCTATACTGCTCTCCTTTCTCCATCTTTCCATTCTGAGAAACAGGGTTCAATGCCAGAGACCCAGTCACTATGGCTTTCCTTGGTACGTCAACCCCCACAGCAGTATACAAACCAGTATACTATACAACTGAGGGGTACCCTGCACTACCTGCCTGCTTGACTTTCCTTTCCTTCTCCTGACAGTCATGTAGCTTCCTGCTTTTACGGATTATGTTATATTTTATATTGTATATAGATATGTTTTAAAGGAGATAAATTGTGTTTTTTTTAAGTGTAGATCACAAACAAACACAAACACTTCACAACACAGATCTCATTTTAAATGCCAGAGCTCTGATCAAGCCAGACAGTCCAGGCTCCCAATGCCTAATGGAAGCTGCTTTGCTGAAGGACTTCACAAGTAGGTGTTAATTGGGCATACTGTGGAGTAATGGATTATTGTTTTGGAAAGCAACAGATGAATGGACTCGAAAAATTAGGTCTGTGTTCAGTTTACTTTTCTAAGAGGGTCATGTAGTAGAGAGCGAGAGAGAGAGAGAGAGAGAGAGAGAGAGAGAGAGAGAGAGAGAGAGAGAGAGAGAGAGAGAGAGATAGAATTCAGTTCTACAGTTCAGCAGCAGCTGCAACTGGAACAATATGGATTGCCAGTTCTTAGTTCAGCCTGTTCAAAGCCCTTGTGATCCATACAAAAGGAGAAGACTGTCTGCATAATATTTCACCTGAGATAAGAGAAACAAAAAGGAACTCTGTTGTGAACTGAAAGAAAAAGGTTATCATCTGGAAAACCATAATAGGGCAGGTTTCTTGGGTAAGACACTGAAGTGGATGATCGGAAGGAATCAGTTTGTGTCCAACGAGCAACAAATCATTCTCTGAAAACCAACAAGAACCTTCCTGAGTGGTAACCATTTAACTTTCAAGCACCAAAGCCTGGTGAATATTCATAAATGTTAAATTCTGTGCACAGAATAAGAAATGCCTAATACTGGTGAACTTGGAGGAGTGAGAAGTAAGATTGGACTGTGAATCAAAGAACTTTTCTGAGCTTGTATACACATTACATACACGTGCGCTTAGAATTAGAAGGGGGTTAAGTTAATAGTAATAATTTACAGTTTGATCCTGCTTTCATGTTTAAAAATTATTCAAAGCAATTTTGTTTAAGTAACCATTTGTCTTAGTGAATTTCTATTGCTACTGGGTTTTGGGATCCTCTGGGCCCATCACACTGCCTCCTGCAGCTTTGGTGAGACTACCTCCCTGTAGCTCCTGCCCATAAACTCCTCATTCTCACGCATGAGCTGAAAGTCACAAACCCCACTTCTAGTTCCCTAATGCTGTCTGAAAGGAGCTACATCTCAATGCACTTCACACAGATGCAGCTGTCAGCAAGATGGCAGGTCACCCAGAATTTCCACATTTCACATGTCGAACACTCTACTAACGCCACTGCCATGCTATCTACTCCACCTTGCCACTAACACGAGGTCAAGGAATAATTAATAATGAACTCAGATTCTCACCTTAGCCTTCACCTCTTCTTGTTAAAGCCTCTAGAGCAGGTCACGCAGCATCCATAGCTGATTTTCTCCAGTTCTTTTGTGAGTTGCAGCCTAAATGTTCTACTTTGATCCCATAAAGATAGCAAAAAATCAGGAGGCAAGATTAGCTGAGATTCCCACTGTCCCCCACTTGGCCACATTCTCACCATGTCACCATAGTTAATTCTGAGAGTGTACAGCAAAAATGAGGGGGACGATAAATGACATTAACAGGTTGTAATTAAATCAGAATAAAGAGAAAGGAAGAGTATGGCTGTCTCCATTTTGACACGGAAGATATTTTTCTCTCGAAATGCAACAAAAATATTTTGAGTTTGTGCTGATCACTTAACTTTTCATAGTAAATTTTTGTACATGTTCAAGGCTTCAGGTCAAAGAGCTTTCTGTGCTGAATTACGTGCCAATAATTTGGATGAGAGAATGACATATTATTTCTAAGTTGGCCAAACCCATCTGCAGATGATGCATTAGCCTTGGACCCCCCCCCCCCTATTTCTGTCCTGACCCATCAAGGGAACAATGTCAGTCTGTTGTTCATTGATTTTAGATCTGTGTTTAACACAATGTAGCGTGAATAAAAGTTCCATGAAGGGAGAACAAATAATTTTATGGGTAGGGTTTCACAGTAGACTTTCGAAGGGCTCTGGGTTTAGACGGGAAACCAGAGTTATATGTGAGCAGATGGAGATGGAGCCATCTGCTCATGGAGCCATCAATACAACACACGACCAGTGAATCCCAGTTCACTGCACACAATCAAACCTCAAATCCCATCACAGTGAACTCTTGTGCACCTCTGGGCTGTGTGCTCAGCCCACTACTGTTCTCATTGATAACTCATGTCTGTACTGCCAAATTCAGCTCTAATAGAATCATCAAGTAGTTGGCCCTCATCGTCAGCAATGATGAATTGGCTCACAGGGAGGAGGTTGAAAGACTTGTAGTTAAGGCAACTGAGATGATTGTGGACTTCAGGAGGACCAAGGACCATTCCCCACTACATATCAATGGTTCCTTTATAGAGAGAGTGAAGAGCATAAAGCTTCCTCTCACAGCCAGTGAGAATCTTGAACAATCAAAGGTACTGCAGACTCTAACCATCCGAGCATTTGAACAAAACATAATTATTTATTTATTTTTAGAGATATAGTAAAATAGTTGTCCTGAATATGTATTATTTGTCTAACGTGCATTATCTCCAGTTGTGTGTCTGCATGTTTTGCACCGAGGACCAGAGAACGCGGTTTTGTCAGATTGCACTTGTACAATCAGATGACAATAAACTTCATTTGACAAAGTTCCTTGGCATCCATTTAAAGGACAACCTATCCTGAACTCAAAACACCTCCACATTACAGCAGTGCTTACACTTCCTAAGGACATTGAGGGAAGGCAAAGCTACCAGACATCATCTTAACCGCATTCTACATGAGCACAAAAAAGAGAGTTCTGGCTGGCTGTATCATAGCAAAGTATCAGATCAGAGCTCAGTACAGACGGGTGATTAAAAATACAAAGAAGATCACTTCCTTCTAACGATGATATCTATAGAGAACAGCGCTTAAAGAAGGCTCGAAGTATCATTGAGGACCCTTACTATCCAACCCATGGTATCTTTGAGACAGTACCTTCAAGGAAGAGGTACGGGAGCATAAAAACCAGGACTGCCAGGCTTGAATCTTCATCAGACAAAGAATTGATGGAGGAACTCAACAGACCAGACAGCATCTATGGTAGAAATGCCCATGGAACATTTCAGACACACAGTACATCCTATTTTCTTTTTCTTTCTTTGGCTTGGGTTCGCGGACGAAGATTTATGGAGGGGGTAAAAGTCCACGTCAGCTGCAGGCTCGTTTGTGGCTGACAAGTCCGATGCGGGACAGGCAGACACGGTTGCAGCGGTTGCAGGGGAAAATTGGTTGGTTGGGGTTGGGTGTTGGGTTTTTCCTCCTTTGCCTTTTGTCAGTGAGGTGGGCTCTGCGGTCTTCTTCAAAGGAGGTTGCTGCCCGCCAAACTGTGAGGCGCCAAGATGCACGGTTTGAGGCGTTATCAGCCCACTGGCGGTGGTCAATGTGGCAGGCACCAAGAGATTTCTTTAGGCAGTCCTTGTACCTTTTCTTTGGTGCACCTCTGTCACGGTGGCCAGTGGAGAGCTCGCCATATAACACGATCTTGGGAAGGCGATGGTCCTCCATTCTGGAGACGTGACCCATCCAGCGCAGTTGGATCTTCAGCAGCGTGGACTATATACAAATGACATACTACATTATATATACATCAGTCATCACTCAGATGCTTTGCCTTTCGTTATGGCCGATCATGACTCTCCATCCATAATGATCTCTGCCCCACCAAATTGTAGTTGTTGCCTCCCCTTTTCTTTGGTAAAGACCCCATCTTTGAGCTGAGACTATAGTTGATGTTGAGTTCATGATTATACAAGGGAATAATATTGAAATAGTTTCCTGTTGCCTTCTTCAGTTACAGTGTCCATACTGGATGGGTAACTCTGGCCATTGATCAGCAGATTCAACTGCCCAGCGATTTTAGTTATTTTATTGTGTGGGACTGTCCCTTTAAGAGAAAAGATTAAACAATGTCTGCAGGATTTAGAGTGACTGAAAAGAGCAGCAGGGTTTGAAGACATTTTGTTCCTAAATGGATACATTTGAAGAGAAGCAAGGCAGTGTGTCCAAAAGGCAGGTCCAGAGACCATGTGGCCAATAGATTAAGACAGAATAAAAGGGATTTTAAAGTTTGCAGAAAATACTGCACTCTACTGATCCATGAAAAGAGTTCTAATTGCTGAAGAAGGCACTCATCTAAAACAGACATTTCTCTGAAGCTCCTCAACCAGGGTATCATGAGTAATCAACCTTCTGTCACCCCAGTCTCTTTCACCCACTTTAGGAAATGCTGACTTCATTCTATGGCCTGTGTGCTTCAACCATTTAAAGTCTGCGTGTCTCACCATTCATCTAAGGTCTGCATGCCTCAACCATCTAATGTGTTGCATCAATCTCAAACCAACACATCATCACCAAATTTCTGAACTTTGAACTTTGAACTGCCTTCCCAGAATTGACCCTTGAGCTGTAGTGGCTTGGGGTATTCCACACACACACACACACACACACACACACACACACACACACACACACACACCAATGTATTCACGCATAGTTAAAGTTTAAGTTAGATAATTGTATATACCTTTAGTTAAGTTGTTTAGATAAGTTAGTTAAATTAGATTAGGTATATAATTGTTGATTAATAATTTAAAATATTATTTTAAATATAACACAATCTGGGCTAATTTTTAATCGCTGCTGTCGTGTACATAACAGGAGAAGACTTTTATTATGCAACCGGAAAGCAAGTGTGTCCCAGAGAACGAGCTGTGGCAAAGACATATGGCAATGAGGGGTTTTTTTGGTTGAATTACAATAGCTTTGATGCAATGGAAAGACCGCGAGATCAAGCAATTTATTATATCTACCATCACCAACATCTCCAGTCATTTTTCAGCCAAAATATACAACATGTACTGCACTAAAGAAAGAAATCAGTACTAGTAAAGGAATCTACCTGTGACCTCCAAAGATTGTATTATATCCTTCACTGTGTCGCAACACATAATGTTCAACTAGATTTTTATCCTGATAGTAGCTATGCATTCTTTTATAATGGTACATGGAGAAAGAAATTATTCTAAAAGTTCAAAGCTCAGCACCAAAAAAATGCTTTTGCAAGGAAATAAAATCTAATCTTTGGTCATCCTGAAAATTTTCCATTTGATATTTTAAAATGGCTCCTTATCAACCTGTAAGTATTTCAAATAATGTGTGGATGAAATTGTGAAGGTAATATCAAGTGGGAAAAGACATTGGTTCAAACTCTATTAAATTATTAAAATACTTTGTGTCAGTTGAGGTGACAGTAATTATCTTTATGTCATCTTTGACATTCAGCACACTATAATTTTATCCTGCAATAATGAGTGTTTTCATCTTTCAATTAAATTGGAAAAGGATAATAAAGCTAAAATAAAATCCCCTTCCTTGTTGACTTATCATACCATTATTGATATATGTTGAAATTAGTGCATATGAAATTTAAATTTTCTTGTTAGGTTTCCAATATTTTAGTATTTCTCAAGTTTACATAGAATGTAATCATGACATGCTTCATAAGAATTGTAATATAATAGGATTTTACGGCATGAAAAGTAGTCCCTTAAGGCCATTCTACTTCTAAATTGAACCATTGTGTTAGAATTGTTCTTCTGTCTTTACACTTCAAATTTCATCCTCATTTATCACACAATCACATGTCAAAAAATCATACTTTACCTATGAAGGATTGCAGCAAGTCACAGCAATGTTTTATTAATGCACACAACAAAAAAACAACCATAAATTTCTTCTCAATTTCAGATGTGAATGAATTGCAGTGATCTGATGGTGCAGGTTCAAGGGAATGATGGCATAGAAACCATGATTCCAACCAATAGGTCTACATCAGGTCCAATTTCAGTCCAGCAAAGCTGCTTTATCATCCTGACTCTTCTTTCACAAGTCTGCATCCCATTGAAGTGAAACCAATCTGGAGGATTGTGGTACGCTGTTAGCCAGAATCAGACACATACAAGGTAAAGACTGTTCAACAGGCTTTAATCCACAAAGACTTCCACAGAGCCAGGCTGGCTGTAGCTGCAGTAACTCTGAGTGAGGCTTCAGGAGGCCGGCGCAGGCTTATATCCCGGAGGGTAATTGACACCCGACCGGGTGGGGCTTGATCCATTCAGGCCGACTGATTGACAGCCGGCCATTTGTTGTCCTGTCCCCTTTACACTCCTGCAGGTACAGAGGTTGCCCCCTGCAGTAGGCTGGTGGTGTACCACCACAAGGATATGTGAGAAATTATCCAACTTAAGTCACCTTCGCTTCAATATTGAGATCACCCCACGTGAGTGGTCAAAGCTGCAGTGCACAGACAACCTTTGCATTTGCGCACATTTAGAGGCCACTTTCCAAGTCACCACCAGCTACTCACTGAGATAGAGGATAAGCCTTATACTCAACATTCACAAAGTAAGGATGCCTCATTGTATAACACTGAGCTCCAAAAATAAAGATTCCTGATAAGGCCCTGGAAAAAATAAAACAATTCCCATCTTATAAGCCATTTTTCTGTAAAGGCAGAGAAATTCACCATTGTCTTCAGTACACCAGCATGTACTTGCAGTGAACTCGCTCAGATACCTGGCTCCTCCCCTGGCTCCACCCTCACCCAAATATAAACCTTGGTTTTCCTGCCTTACCTCAGATTCACATAAGGACTATTATATCTACCGGCCATTGATCGTAAGCTATTAAAAGCGTATTTGTTCTCCTCACAAGTCTCTGAGTGCAATTAGTCGCATTACAGTATTTTCAGAAAAGTATGTTCGGTGATCAAGACCATAAACCCACTGCAAAGTCCAGGGTGATTCCTGCCCTCCTATGTGTTTCTCAGACTTGACATCCTCAGCATGTACTTCAAAGTATTGGAGAGAATTCACCAGGACTATGTCTGCAAAACTCTCAAATCCACCTTCAGGATAAGTGAACCAATTTCAGCAGCTTTCTCGCAATGAAACCCCCGTTATAACTATTGACATTTCCCCAATGCACACCTTTATTATTACATGTTCTAATTAGTGTATGTTAAACATTTTTCTTCCTAAGTTTCCTGTATTTCAGTATTTTTCAAGTTAATATAGAAAGTAATCCTGATTTTCTTAAGTAACATTATAATACCATAAAATTTTACTTCATGGAATGTAGCTCATAAAGGCCACACAGGGCAAACTGTATTGTTCACCAACCAACACCAGATTTCTGAAACAGATAATGTGTTCTGAGATTTGTTACTGAAAACATTGGTTGTTTGTCAGAGGAAAAGATTCTCAAAACCTATGGTCATTGACAGATCAGTGGATTGGACAATTTGGCCCTTGAAGAAGATCTTGATGTCTCAAGAAGCAGCTGTGTAGGGAGTTTAGCATGTGTTCTCCTGATACAAAATGTTGTAATAGAGGAAGTACAAATGAATTCCTACATTTAGTTTCAGTGCAGCCAGTGTTTATTATACTTTTATAATACAGCCCAATCATCTGTACATAGCTACCAATATATTAATTCCAACGATGCTTGATTGACAATAATTGTTGCATCATTAACACCAGACAATATCAATAAACCCACCACAGGAGGTCATTCCATTCCTGCCACAGTCCAATTGTGCAAATGTTATGGAACTGATCCAATATTGCAGGCATTTTCTGAATGATCAGGGAGCTGAGAGCAGTCTACGCCATGTTAGAATTTATTACAATTAACTGTCTGCTCAAGTGACAAATGGCTGCAGCAAAAAAAGACTCATGTCCTTGCTGATAGACAATATATTAATGTGATCAAGTGCACATTCATCCATCCTTATTTTAAAGGCTCAAAAATGCTCAGATTATAATTAATTTCATCAGTTCAAATTTTTAAAAAACAAATAAAAATTGATTTTGTGCTGAAGACAAATGGATTTAATTTTTATTTAGAGCATCAGTTCCTGACTTTGGTCACGACCTCAATATTAGAGGGGCCAATGTAATTTCAATGCCAAAGTGTAACTGACTGCATTTTTGCAATGTCGTGAAAAATATAGCTGACAAATTTATTATGTGTCTCATCACACACCTTCAGGTCAGCAGTGAGCTGACAAAGGGGAAAAAAATATGCAAATTCCCTCTGATACTCATGACATTATTTTCGTGACTTCTAAAGACAGCCAAAAAAACTAGGATTTCAGAAATATATTCATTTATTTTCATGGAATTTATATATCATTTATCCATTTCTACAGTATTATGCTGTATGGCCAACACCAAACGGTTCAAAATTTAAATAAATCATCCAACTCCAGTTAAACTGACATTAAAATGGTTTTACCCAGGTTTGTCTTGGAAGGTATTTCAGTTCCAAACAATTAATCATGTTGGTAAAATCATTGCTTTTATTATGTCATGTTAAATTCTTGTGACATCTACTGCCAAAGTGCAAGTAACAGCAGAACTTGAATTCTTCTCCACAATTTTCCCTTCAAATGGAATGGATTGAAGCAGAGGACAAAATAAAATGCAGCCGTTAATTTCATAAATTTTGATTTTGCTCCCCTTGGTCCTGGTGGGATCTTTGCATACCAATCTTTTATAGTTACAAAATGAAGATGGGGGGGGGGGGGTTGATTGTAGTGCTGTATTAAGTCCTGGAAGCAGCACTAAAAACCGTGAGTATTGATAGGATGTTGGTTCTCAATTGTCGACATTTACCGTTTGAAGAACTCTATTTTGTCCGGAGCTATACTGAAAAGACAGATTACAAGGCCTTTCCAAGCTTTTAAGACCCTCAGTGATCCATTTGACTATATCTGTTCTAACTTGGAACCAATAAGGATTTCCATTCTTAAACTCAAATTAAAGGCAGGAATTCAACCACAACATATGAAATGAACCTTAGCAGGAATCTGAGCTGGTGCTTGGCAAGAGTGTTGTCCTATCAAATCTCTGAAGACAAGAGAAAAATCTCCCAACACTTGGAAAATTTGTAACAATGGGACAAGATTGGCATCTTTACAAAGTTTAACATCTGTATAGGGTCACATTGCAAATTACTGGCATCTTATGTACTCAGGATAACCGAAGAAGTGAAATAAATTGAAGTTTTTTTCATTAGCTAACACAATGTCTACAAATATCTAGGTGCTCAGTGCATTTGAGTTATCAATCCAATATTTCTCACATGAGAACAAATATGCCTTGAGAAAATATTATTTTATAATCACATTTACAAATTCACTTTTTATATATGAAATCTTCTTGTATACCTTTTTATGTGATTATTCATGTATAGTCATTAAATTCATATCAAATATTATAACTTAAACTGCTTACAATGTACTTATTTTATTTAAATGTCATGGTCCTGAAAGTTTTTCAGAACTTTTTAAGAGCTGCTTTCTCATTGGCTGACAATCTTGAGCGAGGAGCTTTAAGACAAAGTAAATTTCACAACTGGAAGTACATGCAAACAAGTGAGAAAATTTAAAGAGACCTTCACAAGGGGCCTTTAAAACCTTCATTTGACAGAACTGAGTAAGCCACAAAGACCAAATACTTATGAACTTAGCCAAGAAACATGAGCAAAATTCTCATAACTGCACCGATAGCCTTTTGAGAAATGTATTGAAAATACCCAACATTTTCATCATCATCCAACAAAAGAGACGTTCATTGTTTGGCCACAGATTTTGAAGAAGGAGATTAAGCAAAACAACATCGGGTTTCTTTCAGATCTACTGTGTATTTTTGGCCACTTGATTTCAATGTAGACTTTTTCTATTTTAGCTTTTTCTCTTTTTATTAGTGTTTTTTTTTTAATCATCGGCAAATGATGGGGAAAAAAAATCAGTTTCAAATAAACCACTTTTTCCCTGGGGAAAGTGATAATATTTATGAGAATAAATGGAAAGAAGTCATGACATACCTACATTCTCTTAAATTTTAATCCATTTTAATCATTTCAAGCCAAAGTCTTCTCAATGTTTAAATCCAATAAACAGAACAGTTCTCCACAGCAGCAGATGTCAGGATGGGGAAATGATCCATGATATTTGTCTTGATAAAATTGATTTAGGAGATTTGCATTATTTAATCAAATATACTGGGAGCAATGAAACAGCACAAATCAAAGATCTGCAGCAACTGATGATTAAGTTTCAGATGACTTGAGGTATTAAGCAATCCCTTGTGCCCAGATGCAGCCTGATGCATCAATATGATGCACTTTTCTGGTTCCTTGTAACATAACATAGCATCCTAAATAGGAAAATTCTCCTGTAAAGTAAGAATAAATATTAGGGCATATTTATGCAACTCACAGGCAAAGGCAGAATAGAGTTCATAATGAAATGAACTTCGGGCCAATGACAGATGTTTAATCAGAATGTACAGAAAATGTTCAGCACAGACACAGTTGTTCTGTCTGTAATTTTTCTTGTTATTTTAAACCCAGAGATTAATTTTATCTCATAAGTGCATGTTGGTTCAGTCTAATGGCACGTGTCCTAGTTTAAAGAATTTTATTATGATTTTATTTAAATGGATGCATTTATTTCCATGAGTGGGAGTAATCTGATTTTTTTTTTAATTTAGAGAGATACAACAAAATAACAGGCCCTTTCAGCCCACAAGCCCACACTGCACAAAACTAGTGTGGTGGCCATTTCAAAAGAGGGCATGGTCATATGTTACTATATATAAATAACGCACACATATACACAGTGCGTTTGCATTTGTTGTTTTTGCAATACCGTTCAATTCAAAAGGTACTTCTAAAACAAGGTAGCCTATGACCATGTCCTTCTTTGGAATGGTCACCCAAACAAAGACACCCATGTGACCAAGCAATCTACAAGCTCTTTGGAATATCAGAGGAAGTAGAGCACCCAGGTGTGGACACAAACTGCTTACAGACAACACTGGTTTCAAAGCAACTGGCAATATAATATAGAGTTGTGTGAACTGCTACACCAACTGTGACCCCTCAAACCTCAGGTACAGCAGGAACAAAAGGACATTTTCTTGGTGTTTTAATGTGAACCCTCATAGTCCATTCAGCATTTCTCCTCATTTCGACTTCACCAGTATCTTCTGATTGTGAAATAAACAAACTATTCAATCTATTACACTGTCAGACCAGACGTTCCTGGTTCACGAAAGATTTTATATTTGTGATTGTGCAAATTTCAAGTGAAATTTGAAATTTCATATGGAAAACCAAAAATCTATAGATTCTGCTCATCTTCTAGTACTGGCTGCAAATAGGAATGAAAATCACAAAACTAACTTTGCTCTTGACTATTACTTGCTCTTCCAAAAATCCTCAATAAGCTTAGTTCAATATTTTCTAAACTAATGGATGGAAAGTCATGGGATTATGCAGCAACATTGATTATAAGGCATTGCACTGAAAACAAGCATCAAGAAAATTTGCTCAATCATTTCAAATGGAGTCTAACCAGGTCTTAATATTTTCGGAGAATTTTTAAAAAAATTCTTTATATGGTTTATTTCTTGCAATGAAATTCTCTTTGATCATTATTTTGTATCTATGAATCCGCCTTCTTTGTATATGTGCACAAAATCTCTGCGTTGCACTTCCTCGGTTAATTATGAATTTCCACCTACTTCTCTTACAACAAAAGGGTTCTAACGCACATTTTGTTGGGATTAGTTATATCTGTCATTATTCAGCCAACTCACTTTAACTAGCTCCCCAGTTCCAATTTTCAGCTTTAATTTTCACACATCTTTTACTCTGCTATCATTCATAAACTTGGACAAACTCCCATCTATTATAAATTCTGACAAATTATATTGATTATATTATTTCTCAAATAGCACTCATTCTAGGATGCTTGAAATCAGTGGAGGAATGAGCAAAAGGTGCATGAAGTATTATGGATACCCAGAATAAACCAAGACTCCACCACTGATCTTGAAAGGTGCTGCTTAACATTTTAAAATTGGCCCCTTTCTTAATTAAGTTCCTTACCTCCAGACTCGCTGCAGTCAGCCGCTCCTATCCATTGTAGCTACTGTACTCGCCACACCACTACTGCACATGTGCAAGTCCCCACAAGGTGTGGCAGTTAAAAACAGAGCTTGGTTGATAGCAGACGCCATTATGAGAACCTCCCATCATGCATAGTGTTATATGAGTTTAACAGTAAAGTGTTGACTAAGATTACCACTTGCTTATTCAGTGTAATAACAAACATGGTGTCAGAAGTTGGATCACGTGCATCCCAAGTCTGAAATCTTCAAGGGAAAAGTTTGTAACTGCACCGTAGAGCCGGATGGAGATGTTTGAGAGTAATATGGCTGATAATTCATGTGTATTCAAATGAGAATATTACATTTTCATTGCAGAAATGCATATTTATAAGTCTGCCCGAGTCAGTGTATATTTTATTAAATTTGGTGGGCTCTGAGGCCATCACAAAGCAAAGGCCATTCATAGACACAAATGAGGTGCATGAAGGGGGTATCATTATCAGCCCAGCTGAGTCAAGAGAAGGACCCGAGTGTTTAAAAAGAAAATTTCGAGAAATGTGGAATCCACAAAGAACTTAACGATGGAAAGGCACAGATTTCATTCCAGAAACCAGTGCCCTGGTGAGTCGATTCACTCATGCATCAGCAACCTAAAAATCAGGGCAAAGACGTGACTTCAGAGCGCTCTGTGAAGAGCTGATTAAAGACGAGATAGTCTGCGACATCTGCTGCTTGACAGTGAACTAAGGCTCGCAAAGGCCATCTCCAGGTGTCTGGCCTATGAAGCCATAGAGAACAGCATAAAACTGCAAGGCACGAACATAGATGCAGTCCAGGCAGGACCTGCAAACAGGCATTGGCCGAACCCAACTACTAAACAGAAGACTAACACAGAAAAGGTGCTACAACAGAAACAGCTAACCACTCGAGCCATTAGTAGAAGGGTACATCATAAGGATGCAGACTCCACAAGGTTATGACTGCATGGGCATAGTCAAAAGGAGCTGCCAAGACCCAAAGTCATACTTTGTAAAATCAGGAAGAAGGCTGCATCAGAGAAACACATCCTACCTGTAAGGGAGCCATCCCTATCCCAAACAATTCCTGATGAGACTATATACCAGGATCTGAAATGAGAACCCAGGGTAGGCGGAGCTCCCTCAGCACAATCCATGAAGCAAATGACCGCACCCCTGAGACCACGGATGGCTCATCCTCTCAAGATGAAGGATCCCAAACATCCACTTCCACCAATAGCTACTATGTACATGCGCTGGACATATTTGTAAGCCCAACCCAAAATATCAGGACTAAACTAGACTGGCTGTTGATTGCTGAACTGTAACTATTGCAATGCTCAGCTCCAACTTGAATTGTGGTATGTGGGGAGTTGCTCAAGAGAGTTGCTCCCATCGGCTGCTTTGCACCCACTGCAATGGTGTTGCAGCCACTGAACTTGTCACAGCACTACTGTGAATGTGTGAGACCCTGTGAGGCATGGCAGATAAAAACATGACTTGACTGATAGCAGACTCCGTTACAAGAACCTCCCATTATAAATAGTGTTGTTTGAGTTTAACAGTAAAGTGTGGACTAAGGTCACCACTTGAGTTGTATGCTTATTCGATGCAATAACAAACTCTCACAGACTTTCAATTCAGAGTTTGGAGGGGTTTCTTTACATAACTTGTGTCCTAATTTTAAAGAGAAAACTCTTGAATGAAAGTTTGTTGAATGGAACATAAGATAGTAGAAATAGTTTGGGATTGCTTAATGGACTAAGTTCCCTGTATGACTCCAATATTTTGCTTATACCAGTTTAGCCATGATGTTCAACCTGGGAATGGGATACTGAGGAGATTCCCTGTCTGCCAGGGGAAGGATATGATGGATTTTTGCTTAAAGATAAAGAGATTAGAACTATAGAATGCTACAGCCTAGGAAACAGGAACTATGTGGCTCTTTTAGTCTGTGCCAACCACTATTTTGTTAGTCCCACTGACCTCCTCCCATTCCATAACCCTCCAGTCTTCTCCCATCAACGGATCTATCCAATCTATTTTTAAAACCAAGATGGAGCCCACATTCACCACATCAGATGGCAGTGCATTCCACACTCCCACCACTCTATGTGAAGAACTTTCCACTAATGTTCACCCGAAGCCTTTCCCTTTCAGCTTAAAACTAGGACCCCTCATAGTCATCTCCCCTAATCTAAGTGGAAAAAGCCTACTCACATCCATTCTGTCTATACCTCTCATAATCTTGTAAACCTCTATCAAATCTCCCCTTTTTCTTCTTCACTCAAAGGAATAAGGTCCTAACCTGTTTAATCTTTCCCTGTAACTCAACTCCTGAAGACTCAGCAACATTCTAGTAAATCTTCTCTGTACTTTTTCAACCTTATTGATATCCTTCCTATAGTTAGGTGAACTGCACACAATATAGATTTATGTCTACTTATCTACAAATTCAAAGGTTTTAGGGCAAAACAGTCAGCTCAGGGTGATGTCATGCAAGTTCTTGCTAAGAGGATCACATGAGATGTAGTTGTTTCAGAAGTTAAAATTTAGTTCAAGGCTGTGAATTCTAGTTTGTAAACTCCAAAATAAATATTGACAATTAAAAGGTGACATTATCATTTATTTAGGAAAGAAGAGTGTGGCAAATGGTTGTGTTAGTGGACTAGAAAATACAAGGTGCATAGTGCATGTGCTACCCTGAAGTATGGGGAAGAATGACACACACTCAAGAAGTCAAAGACTGGTTTATTACACTGGAAACCTGGCTTTTATTATCTCCACACCACTGAAGACAGGAGTGACATCACGGCAGAGCTGGCCTTGGATTGGATAGCATTCCTGTCAGCTGGGACAAAGGTCATTGGCCCCCGCAAGGCTTGCGCGGTTGCTGTGTTCATGAGCCATCTTGTGTACTGGGTCGCATCTTGGTTAGCGGGCCACTCCACATGATTAATGTGCAAGTGGATTTTCTTGCACCTCATGCTGGTTAAGGACAACCAGTCCAAATATTCCTCAGATTTAGAAATTCAGAAGATACAAATTCAATCCCATCATGTCAATTTGACCTGATTTTTTAATTCAAAAGACTAGGAATAAAAAAGTTGATATGGAAAAGATGGTGTCAGTTGTTTGAAAAAAGGCTTCTGGTTAGTTGGGGAGAGGAATCAGGCAAACTTACATGCGACTACAATTGAACATTAATATGATAATTATTATGTGGCACCAGGCAGAGAAGGATGTGCTCTTCTTGACACTGTCTTACACGTGATAGGGGTAAGAAAACCAAATGTTTTGTCTTGTCCTTTGCAGAGTGAGGAATTGAGAGAAAAAAAATCTGTTGGTTGGAAAATATTTCAAAACTTTTGCACCCAATACATTCAGAAACAGTGTTCATGATAGGTAAATTCATGATGAGAAGATGAATATTATTTGTCTCCATTATTATTATTGGACTCTTTCAATTTACAAGGCTGGTACTCCAGTGGGAGTTCGCATTATGTGAGAATAGTTCATATTCATGCAAAGTATGGGAAGACTTGGATCTATTATATATATAACCTACAGGCTTCTAAGGACAAGGTAATTGTATAATTTTACAAATACCATATGTGTGAAATAATGTATTCTGTTGAATTTTATTTTAAACTATCTTGCCTAATATTCTTGAAATGCTAAGTGCATACGATATTAATGCTATATTCTTAGAAATAAGATGAGACAGAAAGGATACTACAGTATTAATCTTATTATCATGAGAGTTGCATGCATAGTTTCACCATCTTCACAGTAAAAACTATTTCTTGACAAGCACAAAAGCATTGTAACTGGATTTAGTTGTGATTTATTGAATAATGTTTAAATTCACAGGGCTAAACCCATACCAGAATGTTTCTCATGTGGTCCCTGAACTATCACACGGTATAGAGCAGCACCATGAGATGTGCTGAGATCATTTAGGAGTGATAGATGAGAGAAAAAAAGACTTTATTGCCAGCAATGAGAAGTACACATGAGGTGGAAGAAGCCTGGGATGTGGGAGAATTGAGACTTCAAGAGCCATTTCAGGGCAGGTAATGTCATGGTCAGCACAAGAGGAGAGGGTGGGGGCTGGGATCACTACTGGGAGAGCATTCAGGTCACAACGATAGCCAGAGTAGAGAGCTCAAGACAGGAGTGATAGCTTTGAATGTTTTTATTTACTTAAAGCTGCCTCCCAATGCTGGAGCTCACAGGCTGCTGAGGGCTTTCTGCTTTAAATTGTGTCAAAGCATGTTATATGGGACCTGCACTTGCAGGATGGTCTGTGCTATCTGCAGGGGCAATTCAAGTTCATGGAATTGTATATCATGTTGAAGTGATTTAGTGCTCTGGAACACAGAGCAACTTCAAGGAAAATTATAGATTTGATGAACCATACAGTAAATACTGAAAATGGTTTTGCAAAGAAATTTTTTTCACAAAATGAAAGTATATGTTTGTCCCTTGACTGAAATGAACATTAATTTTGAAAAAGCATTTTGCATGGCTCTGCTCCATTCATCATCTGAAGTACTTACAGTTTGGAAGTAGCCTATTCAGCCCATTCTTCATTTAATTCCACTAAATGGCCTTCTGTTCCTTTCTCTGTTAAGTCCTCGTCCAGCCTCCCTTTGAATGCTTTAACGTCAGAATGCAATTTGGTTTGGAAAAAAATATGCGCAATAAACATGATTTAAAAATGAGTTTATCCCCCACTAAAAAGGAGCATGTCACAAGTAAACATTGAAATTTTTTGGCAGAAGTTCAGTGCCACAGTTTTACAGCTGGAAAGATCATTGGAGGAAGTTTAAATTTAAATTTAGACATACAGTCATTTTGGCCCATGAGTCCGTGCCACCCAATTTACATCCACACTACCTATATGTTCCAAATGGTGGGAGGAAATCGGAGCCCCTGGGGAAAACCCACGTAGGTCAGAGCAGCAAGTCATCCACAGGCGCAATTTTCGACTGGAGCAAGGCTGGTGTGGACTTTCTTCCATCAAAGTTGGGAGCCTGTTTTCAAAAATATTAAAGTACACAGTTTATTTTAAATAATTAAACAATAAAACAAATTTAAAGGATGAAAATATAAAAATACATTAAATTTTAAAAAATAAAAGTGCGAAAGAGAGCAAAAAAAAGGAACTTACCTTTGCTATTTAATCTATAGGTTGGGGAATCTCATCTTTGGCCTGTGAACCAGATGTTTTGCTGTGTCTGTGCCTGTGCCCAGAGAATCATCTTGAAACCTCAAATGTGAGAAGAAAATAATCTGAAAATGCTGAAAATAATCTGGTCAACTAGCATTTACACAGAAAATCAATATTATGTTTATTTTAGATTAGTATGTTTAATTCCTGAATGGTACCACATTTGTAATGGTATGGTGTGCAAAGGTGGGAAACATAGAGGTACACACACACACACACACACACACACACACACACACACACACACACACACACACACACACATACACACACACACACACACACACACACACACACACATACACACACACACACACACACGCACACACATGCACATACACACACACACACACATGCACGCACGCACACACGCACACACATGCACACACACACACACACACACACGCACACACATGCACATACACACACACACACACACGCACGCACGCACACACGCACACACATGCACACACACACACACACACACCTCACTTTTCTTTTGTACTATTTTATTTATTTTTAAAAAGTGTTATTTATAGCAATTTTGCATCTCTAATGCTGCCACAAAGCAATGAATTTCATGACACATGTTAATATAACCATATAACCATATAACCACTTACAGCACAGAACAGGCCAGTTCGGCCCTACTAGTCCATGCCGTAACAAATCCCCACCCTCCTAGTCCCACTGACAAGCACCTGGTCCATACCCCTCCAGTCCTCTCCTATCCATATAACTATCCAGTCTTTCCTTAAATGTAACCAATGATCCTGCCTCGACCATGTCTGCCAGAAGCTCATTCCACATCCCTACCACCCTTTGCGTAAAGAAATTTCCCCTCATGTTCCCCTTATAATTTTCCCCCTTCAATCTTAAACCATGCCCTCTAGTTTGAATCTCCCCCACTCTTAATTGAAAAAGCCTATCCACGTTTACTCTGTCTGTCCCTTTTAAAATCTTAAACACCTCTATCAAGTCCCCTCTCAATCTTCTACGCTCCAGAGAAAAAAGCCCCAGTCTGCACAACCTTTCCCTGTAACACAAACCTTGAAATCCTGTCAACATTCTCGTGAACCTTCTCTGCACTCCTCTATTTTGTTTATATCTTTCCTATAATTTGGGGACCAAAACGGTACACAGTACTCCAAATTTGGCCTCACCAATGCCTTGCACAATTTCATCATAACCTCCCTACTCTTGAATTCAATAGTCCGATTTATGAAGGCCAACATTCCAAATGCCTTCTTCACCACACCATCTACCTGAGTATCAGCCTTGAGGGTACTATTTACCACAACTCCTAAATCCCTTTGTTGCTCTGCACATCTCAATAGCCTACCATTTAATGCACATGACCTATTTAGATTTGCCTTTCCAAGATGCAACACCTCATATTTATCTGTATTAAATTCCATCAGCTATTTCTCAGCCCACACCTCCAGCCTTCCTAAATCACCTTTTAATCTACGGTAATCTTCCTCACTGTCCACAACACCACCAATCTTTATATCATCCGCAAACTTGCTTATCCAATTCTCCACCCCAACTTCCAGATCGTTAATATATATAACAAACAATAGTGGACCCAGGACTGATCCCTGAGGAACTCCACTAGTCACTGGCCTCCAATTGGACAAACAATTTTCTGCCACTACTCTCTGACACCTCCCATCCAACCATTGCTGAATCCATTTCACTACCTCCTCATTTATACCTAATGCCTCCACATTTTTTCCTAACCTCCTGTGGGGAACTTTGTCAAAAGCTTTATTAAAGTCTAAATAGACAACATCCACAGCTTTCCCTTCATCAACCTTTTTTGTAACCCCCTCGAAAAACTCAATCAGGATTGTCAAGCATGATCTACCCCTGACAAAACCATGCTGATTACTCCCTATCAATCCATGTACCTCCAAATATTTGTAAATACCATCCCTCAGAACACTTTCCATCAACTTGTCCACCACAGACATCAGACTCACGGGCCTATAATTCCCACATTTACATTTAGACCCTTTCTTAAACAGCAGAACCAGATGCACCACCCTCCAATCTTTTGGCACTACCCCCGTGGCCAGTGACATCCAAAATATCTCTGTAAATGGCCCCTCTATCTGTCCACTAGCCTCCCTGAGTGTTCTTGGGAATATTTTGTCCGGTCCTGGAGATTTATCCACCTTTATCTTTTTCAACACAGCCATCACTACCTCCTCGGTTATCCTTATATGCTTCATTCCCTCCCCACTATTTTTCTTTACCTCAACTGGTTCAATATTTTTTTCCCTAGTGAATAGCAAGGCAAAGAAATCATTCAAAATTTACCCCATTTCCTCTGACTTCTCACTTAGCCTACCCTCACTATCTTCAAGGGGTCCAATTTTATCCCTCACTAATCTTTTACTTTTAATGTACTTATAGAAACCCTTTGGATTTATTTTTACTCTGTCAGCCAAAGCCTCTTTGTGCCTTTTTTTGGCCTTTCTAATTTCTTTCTTAAGATTCCTTTTACACTCCTTGTAGTCCTCCTTCAAATTGTCAGCTCCCTGTTCTTTATACCTCTTGTACACCTCCCTTTTTCTCCTAATCAAATTTCCAATATTCCTCAAAAATCAAGCCTCCCTATGACTTCCAGCCTTTCCTTTGATCCTCACTGAGACATAACTACTCTGTACCCTCAAAATTTCTTTTTTGAATATCCTCCATTTTTCATTTACACCCTCACCTGAAAATATCCTGTCCCACTCAATACTCCCCAAATCCCTTCTTATTCCTTCGAAATTTGCTCTTCTCCAATCCAGAACCTCAACTTTAGGCCCCTCCTTGCTCTTCCCTAAAACTATCTTAAAACTAACAGAATTATGTTCACTAAACCCAATTGGATCTCCAACATTAATATTTGATATCTGACCTAGCTCGTTCCCTAACAGGAGATCCAGTATTACACTGTCCCGAGTCGGTTCTTCTACTAATTGATTCAGAAAACAATCTTGAACACATTTAATGAACTCTAGCCCATCCAGCCCTCTAACTGTATGGGTATCCCAATCAATGTGAGGGTAGTTAAAATCTCCCATGATCACTACCTTATGATTCTTGACCCATTTGGTGGTCTGTAATACACCCCTATTAGCACCTTCATGCCTCCTTCACCCCTCAATTCCACCCAAACAGCCTCACTGGACGATCCCTCCAGACCATCTTGCCACTTCACGGCAGAAATGTCCTCCTTAACAAGCAGAGCAACTCCTCCCCCTTTTTTACCCCCTGATCTATCACATCTAAAACAAATGTATCCTGGAATGTTAAGTTGGCAGTCCTGCCCCTCTTGTAGCCAGGTCTCACTAATTGCCACAATATCGTGTCCCCAAGTATCTGTCCATGCTCTAAGCTCATCTACCTTGTTCACTATGCTTCTTGCATTAAAATATATGCATTTCAGAGAATGACCCTCACATACATTCTCTTTTCTACCTTCTGCCCTAATCTCCATCCTAGCTTTGTTATCGTTTGTATTCTTTTCTAGGTGACAACACATTTTGATTCTTATTTTGAATTCTGAACATTGAGAAGGTTAGAGAGTGCCTACTGGGAAAAATAACTATAAAACAGAACAAAATAAAGCAATATCTTTTGTGTTAAGTTATGCCAACCTCAAGAAAATAAGTGTATGGATGAGGGCAACTTGATTATTTAAGGCCTTGTACATTAAATCAACACAGACACAATCCACCTTGGAGCTCCATATAAAGAACATAAGATTCGGTATATAGAACAGTGCAGCACAGAACAGGCCCTGAAGCTCAGCATGTCTGTGACAACCATGATGCCAATCAAATCTAATCCCTTCTGTCTTCACATGATTTGAATCCCCTTATTTCATGTTCGTGTGTCAGCTTGCTGCCTGTTCAACATTGCTATTGCATCTGATATTACCACCTCCCCTTGCAGCACGTTCCATTCTCTGTGTTAAAAACTTGCTTCATGCATCTCCTCCATTTATTCATCAGCATGCCTTAAATCTATACCTTCTAGTACTAGAAATAATGAAAGATCAGTGGTGTGATTGCAATTATATTGTTATCAGGATTGGATCAGACAAGTCCTAAATCATAGATAACAGCAGAATATGGATAACTATTGCCCAGTGCCAATATTCATGGCTGCTGACCTCAGCAAGACTCCCAACCTGATAACTGCAATACTCTCTGGCTCAAAACCTCACCACTATGCTGGTCACCATTCTGCCATAACACAATTTGAAGGAGGACTACAAGGAGTGTAGAAGGAATCTTAAGAAAGAAATTAGAAAGGCCAAAAAAAGGCACAAAGAGGCTTTAGCAGACAGAGTAAAAATAAATCCAAAGGGTTTCTATAAGTACATTTACACAATGTATTTTCATATCATGGTGCAATCTAATTTTTTCATTTGCAATTAAATAAAAGATGTCCAAAGATATTTTTAAATGTTTAAATAAAAAAAGGAATTGTATCTGATTCTTGTGACTGAATATTGGAGGAAAGTTTTCTGGAAGTGTTTTTTATTTGTTCAAATCTGTGTTGGAATCATTCACGTAAAGTAAATGCATGTAAAACAATCAGGCATGATTTTACACTCTGATGCTTCTTTAATAATAATCTTGGCTGAAAATAAATCCTTCATTTATATTGGAATAACTGCAGCAGTTCAAGGTAGTGATTCATTATTCTCTTCCTTGGGCAATTACAAAACAGTAGTTATGGCCATTCCATTTTCATCCTAGTCCCATAAATGAGTTGCAATATCAAAAAGAAAGTCACCAAAAAATCTGCTGGAAACCTGGAATAAAACGAGAAACTACTGCCAAAACTCTTCAGGTCAGCCAAGTGCCAGTGGAAAGAGAAACAGTAATGATGACTTGGATTTGATGAAGGGTGTCCAACCTGAACTGCAAACTGTCTCTCTTGACAAATGTCACCTGGCCTGCTGAAGTGTTTTCAGCATTTCCTGCACTATTGAAATGCAGTCCTCAATGAGGGGGTCAACAGTGGAAAGAGTAAAGAACTTGAAATTCCTGGGTGTCAACATCTCTGAAGACCTATCCTTCATGCCGATGCAATCATAAGGAAGGCTCACCTGCAGCTATACTTCATAAGGAGTTTGAGGAGAGTTGGTACATCACCCAAATTCTGCACTGTGGAGTGAATTCTGTCTGGTTGCATCACTGTCTTGTAAGGAGGTGCCAACGCACAAGATAGGAAAAGGCTATAGAGAGTTGTGAACTCAGCCAGAAGCATCATGGGTATTAGTCCACTCCATTAAGGACATCTAAATGAGGCAAGGTCTCAGGAAAGCAGCCTGCATCATCAAGGACCCTCACCACCCAGGCCATGCCTTCTTTACACTGCTACCATCAGGAAGAAAGTGCAGGAGCCTGAAGACAAATGACCAATGGTACAAAAACAGCTTCCTCCCCTCCGTCATCAGACTTATTAACAGACAATGAACCACAGATACTACCTCACCTTTTCTCTTTATTTTACATTCATTTATATTTTTTAAAAAAAATAATTTATAGCCATTTTGCACCTGTGATGCAAAATGAATGAATTTCGTGAAATGTTCAAGACAATAAATTCTGATTCTGTTTCTGAAAAGGACACTACTCAATCAAAAGAGTCAGTAAGATCCACTCCCCTGCTTTTTCCCTATGTTCCTGCAATTCTTCATTTCAACTATACATCCAGTTCCCCTCTGGATCCTGATCAGACTGTGCATAACATTCCATCACAATGTTTAGCACAAAGATTTTCCTCATGTCATCTCTGTTTTTCACATACCTGTCTCTGCCCCTTATTCTCTTCTCTCTCTTTGGCTTGGCTTCGTGGACAAAGATTTATGAGCCCTTTAAACACCAATAACAGTAAGCACAAATTATCAAAGCAGTTCATAGGGTAAATGTCCAGACATTTGTCTCTGTTTGGTAGCACTCAAGTAATGATCTATTAAAGGCATTACCCTCTGCTGTCAGAAAAGTTCCATTAAGTTCAATGAAACTTGAAAGCAGCACACCTACCACCAGACTGAGGATGAATTCCCATGCTATGGAATTTAGTGTTGCTGAAACAAATTAAAATCATAATTTATTCTCTTGATCATGTATCACAAAATTTGTGGTTTTACAGCAGCATTACCGGTGCATAAAACTGATATATATTACATTTTAAAAATAAATCAATTCATGGAGTGAAGACTAATGTCCATGAAGGCACAGGCCAAGTTCTTCTTCTTTGGCTTGGCTTCGCGGACGAAGATTTATGGAGGGGTAAATGTCCACGTCAGCTGCAGGCTCGTTTGTGGCTGACAAGTCCGATGCGGGACAGGCAGACACGGTTGCAGCATTTGCAGGGGAAAATTGGTTGGTTGGGGTTGGGTGTTGGGTTTTTCCTCCTTTGTCTTTTGTCAGTGAGGTGGGCTCTGTCGTCTTCTTCAAAGGAGGTTGCTGCCCGCCGAACTGTGAGGCGCCAAGATACACGGTTTGAGGCGATATCAGCCCACTAGCGGTGGTCAATGTGGCAGGCACCAAGAGATTTCTTTAGGCAGTCCTTGTACCTCTTCTTTGGTGCACCTCTGACACGATGGCCAGTGGAGAGCTCGCCATGTAACACGATCTTGGGAAGGCGATGGTCCTCCATTCTGGAGATGTGACATACCCAGCGCAGTTGGATCTTCAACAGCATGGATTCGATGCTGTCATCCTCTGCCATCTCGAGTACTTCGATGTTAGGGATGAAGTCACTCCAATGAATGTTGAGGATGGAGCGGAGACAACGCTGGTGGAAGCGTTCTAGGAGCCGTAGGTGATGCCGGTAGAGGACCCATGATTCAGAGCCGAACAGGAGTGTGGGTATGACAACGGCTCTGTATACGCTTATCTTTGTGAGGTTTTTCAGTTGGTTATTTTTCCAGACTCTTTTGTGTAGTCTTCCAAAGGCGCTATTTGCCTTGGTGAGTCTGTTGTCTATCTCTTTGTCCATCCTTGCATCCGATAAAATGGTGCAGCCGAGATAGGTAAACGGGTTGACCGTTTTGAGTTTTGTGTGCCCGATGGAGATGTGGGGGTCTGGTAGTCATGGTGGGGAGCTGGCTGATGGAAGACCTCAGTTTTCTTCAGGCTGACTTCCAGGCCAAACATTTTGGCAGTTTCCGCAAAACAGGACATCAAGCACTGAAGAGCTGGCTCTGAATGGGAACTAAAGCAGCATCGTCTGCAAAGAGTAGTTCGCGGACAAGTTCACAACTCTGTCAAAACGCATAAATAATGGAGGAACCCAGCTGGTCTCGCAGCGTCCAGAGGAGGCCAGAGGCCTTTCTAATTTATTTCTTAAGATTCCTTCTACACTCCTTGTAGTACTCCTTCAAATCGTGTTATGGCAGAATGGTGACCAGCATAGTGGTGAGGTTTTGAGCCAGAGAGTGTTGCATTTGGGGTCTGAGCCCTTCTTCAAACTATGAGTGAAAGACAGGTGTCTGAATTAAAGGTTGGGGGAAGAATGTGAGAAGGAGAAGGACAGAGCAACAGACGAAAGGTGTTCGTTGGATACGATAAGAGAAAAGGTGAGAATTGATTTTTGCTCTGTGAAAGGAAACAGAGGAAAAAGGGAAGAGAGTGAGAGCCAGAGCTAGAGGAATGGAGAAAGGAGACAGGGGAAGAAGATTAGGGAGAGTGGGGGGGGGGGAGTTTCAATGGAAATCGTTGAAGTCAGTGTTAATGCCATCTAGTTGGAGGGTGCCCATTCAGAAGATGATGTGTTATTCCTCCAATTTATAGGTGGTAGTGCATGAGACCATGGACAGACATGTCAACTAGGGAATGGGGCAGGTCTGCAGCTTCAATCTGTCCTGTGCATTGGCACCACCATACCAGGCAGTGATGCAACCAGACAGAATGCTCTCCATGGTACACCTAGGAATTTACAAGAGTTTTTAGTGACATACCAAATCTCCTCAAACACTAACCAAAGTATAGCCACTGGCAAGTCTTCAACATGAAGGAACCAGGCGAGATCTTCAGAGATATTGACACCCAGGAATTTGAAGTTGTTTACCCTTTATACTAATGACCCCTTGATGAGAATTGGTTTGTGTTCTCCTGATTTCCCCTTTCTGAAGTCCACAATCAGTTCCTTTTTAACAAAATTAAACTTAGACATACAGCAGGGTGGCAGGCCATTTCAGCTCATGAGTCAATGCGGCCAAATTTACACTCAATTAACCTTCACCTCTGGTACGTTTTGAATGGTGGGAGGAAAACGGAGCCCCTGGAGAAAACCCATGCAGATATGGGGAGAATGTACAGACTCCTTACAGACAGCATGGGATTCAAACCCTGGTCCCAATCGCTGATGCTGTAAAAATATTTCACCAACCGTGTTGACTTTAAATTTGCTAATGTTAAGTGTAAGGTTGTTGTTGTGAGCCTACTCAACTCACTGATCTATCTCGCTCCTGTGCGCTTTCTCATTGCCATCTGTGATTCTGCTGATGACCGTGATGTCATCGGCAAATTTGTTGATGCCATTTGAATTGTGTCTAGCCACACAGTCATGGGTGTAGAGAGAGTAGAACAGTGGGCTAAGCACACATCTTGTGTTGATTGTCGGTGAAGAAGAGATGTTGTTATCGATTCACACTGACTGTGGTTTTCCGATGAGAAAGTCAAGTATCCAGTTGCAGAGGAAGGTGCAGAAGCTCTGGCTTTGGAGCTTGTTGACGAGAACTGAAGGGAGGGTGGAGTTGGCAGTTGAGCTATAATTGATGAAAAATAGCCTGATGTATGTGTTGCTGTTGTCTATGTGATCCACGTCTCAATAGAGAGCCAGTGAGATTGTGCCTACTGTAGAGCGATTGTGGGATAGGCAAATCACAGTGGGTCCAAGTCTTTAGTTAGGTTCAAGCTAATTCGGGCTAGTATTTCATCACAGTAGATGCAAATGCTGCTGGGCAATTGTCATCAAGTTCACTCTGCTCGTCTTGGGCTCCGGTGCGATTGATACTTTTTTGAATCAAGTGGAAACCTCCGACTACAACAATGAGAAAATTATCCATGAAAACTGCAGCTAGTTGGTTGGCACAGATTTTCAGTACCCCACCACATATGCCATCAAGGCCTGATGTCTTGCGAGGGTTCATCTTCTTGAGGAATGTTCTGTCATTAGCCTCAGAGACAGTTATCACAAAGTCATCAGCTTCAGCAGGGATTCTCATTGGTAGCGTTGAATTCTCCTTTTCAAAGTGAGTATAAAAGATGTTCAGCTCATCGGGTAGTGAAGTATCATAGCCATTAACAATGCTTTGCCTTGTAAGAAGTATTCACCTGCAAGCCCTGCCTTAGCTGGCAAGTATTTGGCTCTGTTTCTAGCTTCTCCCCAGAATGATGGAATGCATCAAAGCGCATCTACCAGAGACACTGGACCCATTTCAATTCATGTATAGATGGAACCATTCCAATGATAATGCTATAGCCTTGTCCCCAAAGGTGCAGTGCTAATTTTTAGGTGCCAGAGATCCCCAAAATGGCAACGAGGTGCAGAAACCACTGAAGGAGGTGACAGAGCTGCCCCCTGAGGTGTCAGAATGGCACTCTGGTGAGCTCCGGCAACACTGCATCCCTGTTTGTCCCTCCACTCCATCCTGTCCCACCTGCAGTATGACACCTCTTGTGCCAAGCTGCTGTTCATAGACTTCATCTGTCCATTTAATACAATCATGCCCCAGAGGCTTGTGAAGAAGCTGTCCTCACTGGGACTCAACTGCCCTCTCTGTATCTGGATTCTGGACTTCTCTAACAGAAAGACCCCCCCCCCATCTGTTCAGGTTGGCAGCAGAATGCCAAGCACCACCACGCTGAGCACTGACGCACCTCGGGTCTGTGTGCTCAGCCCGCTCTTGTTCACGCTACTGACCCACGACTGCAATGCCAGATCCAGCTCCGAAAGAGTCATCAAATTTGCAGATGACATGATAGTAGATGGCCTCCTCATCAACAACGATGAGTTGAACTTACAGAGGAGAGGTGGAAAATCTCTGCAGTGGAGAGAGTGGAGAGCACCAAGTTCCTTAGAGTCCACTTAAGTGACCTACCTTGGACACACAACATTTCATTTCTCAGTGACTGCACTTCCTGAGAAGGCTGAGATGGGCAACCCATCTGGCCACCATCATGTCAACTTTCTACAGGAGCTCTACAGAGAATGTCCTGGCCAGCTGCATCAGGGTGTGGTATGGTTGATGTAGAGCATCTGATTGGTGGTCAATCACAGCGGCAAAGAGGATCATTTGGATCTCCCTCCTCCCTATCAAGGGATATACTGGGATCATTGTCTAAAGTGGGCTCACAAAATCTGTGAGGACTCCTACCACCCTGCATGCACCATCATCAGCTACTCAGAGCCAGAACCACTAGGCTGAGAAATAGCCTCTTCCCACTGGCAATGTGACAGTTGAACAACTGATGAACTGCTCATACAAACCCTCCATGACTCTACTATCTATTTAGCAATATTATTTATTAATTTTAATATTTGTAGATGCATACTGAGTATATGTGCTATGTCTGTATGTGTTTTTGCATTGTTTTGCATTGAGGTCTGGAGACTGCTGTTTCGTCGGGTTGAACTTGTCAATCGGATGACAAATAAATTTGAACTAATTGGAATATCCTTTAGAATACCTAGCAAAATCATAATGTTCTGCATGGTTATCTTCTAATCTATTCAACTGAATCTATGTTCTGTGTTAAAGTCAAGGACAGTCTCCCACTGTCTAATCAAGACCAGAATGATATTTGCAGAAGCATATCATGTGAGTAAAATACAAAAATCTGCAGACACCATGATTAAAGTAAAAACACAAGGCTGGAGAAGCTCAGCCGGTCAAACCGTGTACTTTATATCTTAAAGATAAAGATACATAACCAGCATCTTAGGCTTGAGCCTTTCATCAAGGTATCTCGCTCTAAACGGTGGTTATGTATCTTCATCTTTGCGATATAGATTACACGGTTTGGCTTGCTGATTTTATCCAGCATTGTGTTTTTATGCATATCATTTGAACCTTGCAACACTTTATTTAATCACCATTCAACTGTATATACCACCACATCTCATCCTCCTTCGATATTCACAGGGGCATTCTTCTGCCAATTCAAATCACTCAACATGCAGTCAAGAAATGGCCAAGAACACTGGACACACCAAGAATGCAACTTCCATCAACAGGCCAGCTATTGAAAGTCAATTATCACATCCCAGTACAATGTCTCAGGCTCCAACATCTCCAGCTGCTTTCCATCCTGATGATGGATTCCATTTGCCTCAGATGGAACTGCGCTTCATGTCAGCTTGCTACAAATCTAAATAACATTCAGATCTCAATATCAGTCTCAAATAAAGAGTCACAACCTGAAATGTTGACTGGCCCATGAATGCTGCCTGACCCGCTGAGATGGTCAGGTGTAGACTGAAAAGTAGCCAGTAACACAAGTATCTCAGAAGTGCTGGGATATGACTATTTCCAGGAACAAAACAAGGTGCAGTGGCACGATCATTACAGAATTCATAGCATCAGCATCAAATACAACTGGAGCACTCCATTAAAACCTTCAACTGCCACAACTCACTTCTTGGCACCCAGAAGTCTAGTCAAGTCAGAATCCAGCAGAATATTTTTGACTAAATTGTATGAGTGCAGCTCCAACAACGCACGAGTAGTTCAATTGCATCCAAAACAAAGCTGCCTGAGTGATTGGCACCCTGTGTCTCCCTACCACCGCACCCCCCCCACCCCCAACTTGACTTGCACAGAACGAACCACCAGTCCACTGCAGCTTGTGTGCCTGTCAAATGCAAAATGCCTTACAGAAACTCATTGAGACTTCCTTGATAAGAACCCCCAAACCTGCAAAATGTCATATTCCAAGGACAATGGCAGCAGGCATATAAGAATTTAATCTTTCAATGATACCTCCAAATGACACATCCATCAACCACAATGGTTCTTGCATATCTTTCATGACATTTGCATTTGCCGCTACATCTCAGCCTGCAACGTGTAGCATTGTCAGGATTAGCAGTAGTTGTCCTTCCACAGTGAACACCACTTAATCTACACTTCATTCATAGCAGTCATAGCTTTCTCTGGAACACTGGCGAAATAGATATTAATTGCCATTGACACTTCATTAAATAAAAAAAATCTCAGGGACAGCACTTTCTTTCCGTGGCTTTCTCTGTGGAGATAGATAATCTCTGGCAAGTTTTACACTAAACAATGCTGCGAGAACATAAAAAGCAGTCAGATCAATGAAGATGGCAAATGGCACATACATTATAGAAACATAGAAACATAGAAGATAGGAGCAGGAGTAGGTCATTCGTCCCTTCGAGCCTGCTCCGCCATTCAACGAGATCATGGCTGATCTTAAAGTTCAGTACCCCGTCCCCGCCTTCTCTCCGTAACCTTTAATACCCTTATACTGAAGAAATAGATCTAATTCCCTCTTAAATATATTTAATGAACCTGCCTCTACTGCCCCCTGTGGCAATGAATTCCACAGATTCACCACCCTCTGGGTAAAGAAATTCCTCCTCATCTCGGTCCTAAATGGTTTGCCTATTATCCTCAAACCATGGCCCCGGGTTCTGGATCAAACAATTTCACAAACAACATTAGACTGTTGCATATCACACCTTTAATGCCCCAAAAAATAGTGTAGAGCAATTTTGAGTCCAAAATTCAAAGTTCAAGTTCAAATTTATTGTCAGGTCCATTGAAAGATTCTTTTTCTTGTGGGCCAGGTAGACTTTTTACTTAGCTGCATTGAAGAAAAAAAAAAGTAAGCAAAAAGAGAAACGTGAACAAATAGTGTGCAAATGCACACCAAAAAAAAAATCAGTATTTATATATTCTATTCAAAGTATGAATCTGAAAATAAGTCTCTGATTGAGTCTGTTGTTTAGGACTCTGGTGGTGGAGGGGTAGTACCTGTTCCTGAACCTGATGGAACAAGTCTTGTGGCTCTTTCTTAATGACAGTAGCAAGAACAGAGCATGTTCCATGTGGTGAGGATCCTTGATGATAGCTGCTCCTCTCTGACAATAGCATTCCATGTTGATTTTCTTAATGGTGGGGAGCAATTTGCCTGTGATATATTGGGTTGTGTCCACTACCTTTGGAGGGCTTTTTTACTCAGAGGTATTGGTGCCCCAATACCAGGCTGTAATGCAGTCAGTCTGTTCACTTTCTACCACACATCTGTAGAAATTTGCCAAGGTTTCTGATGTAATACTGAACTTCCACAAACCCCTGAGGATATAGAGGTGCCGACATGCTGATGTGCTTTCTTCACATTTAGATTTGTATATTGGGTCCAAGAAGAGTGCTCAGAAATAGTGACACCCAGAATTTAAATTTTCTCACCCTCTCCACCTCTGATCCCCTAAAGATTACTGGATTGTACACCCTGATTTTCCTTTCCTAAAGTTTATAATCAGCTCCTTAGTTTTTGTGATATTGAAGGAGTACACCATTAGTACACCATTAGCCAAGTTTTCAATTTTCCTTCTGTATGCTGACTCATTGCCAGCAAATTTGGAAATGGTGCGGGTGTACTATTGAGCCACACAGTTGTCAGTGTATAGTGAGTAGAGCAGGAGACTATGTAATCAGCCCTGTGGTGTTCTGGTTCAAAAGGAGATGGCAGAGGAGATGTTCTTGCCAATCTGCATTGCTTGGGGTATGGAGGTGAGGAAATCCAGCATTTAATTATACAATGGGGTATTGAGGTCCAGGTCTTAAAGATTGCTGATCAGATTTGAGAGGATGGTGATGTTACATGCTGAACTTTAGTCAAAACTGAACATGCTGATGTATGCATCTTTGCAATCTAGGTGATCTAGGATTTGTGTAAAGCCAGTGAGATGGCATCTACCATACATTTGCTTTTCATTTTTTATTTTAATGATCGATTTTAAAAGATAATGCCTCAAAAAACTTAGAGTTTATAACTATGTGATTATTTTATCAAGTGCCTTGATATATACACTTCAAACATAGTATTCTCAGTGGCCACCTAAATGAAATGACTCACCTTATCAAATTTTCATTTATTTGAGCACACATGTTCAATAACTATGACTTTTCTTTTAGATTACTGTTTCAAAAGCTATGCCAAAGGGAACCTTGTATGGCTGACGATAGCTATGTTTACTTCCTCTTTTGGAGCAGGTGTTTTGCTGGCACTTGATTTTTAAAAAAAAATAAAGCACATTAACTGGCCCCCCAGTACGCTTTGAATGGCGGGAGGAAACCAGAGCACTGGACATGGGGAGAATATACGAATTCCTTACAGACAATGCTGGATGGGCTTATTACGAAAAAAACATGAGCGACGTAATTTATAGGAAATGCAATTTTAAACTAAATTATTGATCGAGACTTAAAATCAACTATTTACAATTTTATTTCACTCTCTGTAGACACTCTCAATAAATTAAAGCTTGTAAAAGGTACTTCAAAAGTCTTTGCACAATAAGAGTTTCAAAGGCCAATAGACAACTCCAATCAGCAAAATTTCACCAATAACAATTAACCTGGAGCCTGATAAGTTTGTGGGTGGGCCAAGTTTCCAGTATAAATCCCAACCAGCACAAGCCATGATGGATTCTTGATCTATGCCAGCTAAAGGTTATGTTTTAAATTCCTTCATGTTTTTTATTTGCTCTGTTTTATTTTAATTTCCCTGAGAAACCTATACAGTTCTTACCTCCCTCATTCCCTCGAAGTTCCTTGAAGTTTGCTGCGACAGAACATTTTTTTCATGCATGAGTTGATGAATATTTCTCATGCCTTTTTGAAAAAAACGTTCCAGTGTTAACAATGTGCTATTAAGGTTTTAGCACCTCCACTGCATGAAGAATTTTCATAGCCAACAACATGATAGAGAGAGAGCTAGGCTGCAGGTGGAGAAAACACGAGAGCAAATATTTCAAACAGCAACAGCTTGAAAAGGTAATGGAAGCCAATTCAATTGTCACGACGATATGGAATTTTGATATCAGTTCGGAAAAAAAAGGTAGATCTGACATGCTGAAAGTGTAAAAAAAAATAGTAAACTGGAAAGAGAAAGTCAGTTTTCTGTTTGAGGACTTATGACAAAGCACAAGACTTGAATGCTCAGGCATCTGTTGAATATATTTGGTTCATAAAAGTTTTGGAAGCATTAGATCTCTTTTTTTTCATGCAATGTGGGTATTTAACCATATTTAATAAAGGAATAAAGGCTTCCTGCAAACTAGTTAATAGTTACCATAATGTCAAATTATACTGGATTTCCCCACTAATATCCTTTGCCATGTTTTATAAATAAGTGGAGTACACACTTCAAGTACTTTCCAATATTTTAAAATTTTAACAATTAAAAAAATTGAAACCAAGTACTTGTGTATTTCAGAATCTGTGAAAGAACAATGGTCTGGATCTTGCAGTTGGCCAAGTCTACCCTGGAGTTCAATGGAGAGACTTTGAGTGACAGCAGGATCTCTTGTAACCTATGGGCAAATCAACAAGCCGCATCTACAGATCTCCTCTGAAGGTTTTGCCTGATGCCAAAGTCCTTTCCACAGATTTGTTGTCATTTACAGTGTACATAATGATTTTGTGTTCAAGCAGGGTGCTGAGTCAATCACAAAATCAATAACAAGGTTGAATGAAGTCTGCTCCTATTGAGAATATTGTCAGTGCTTTCCTTAAAAAAAAAATTATTTTGTGCTCAAACACTAAAATACTCTAAATGATATCTCCCATAACCTTGTCTAAATATTCATTCAGATTTGAGCAACATGGTTAGTGTAGTTATGCCACAAAAATGTTATAATGCCAGCAACTGGGCTTCAAATCCCACACTGTCTGCAGAGTTGAGACATTCTTCTCTGAATGCTATTGTTTCCTCCCACCGTTCAAATCATACTGGGGGTTGCAGGTCAATTGGGCGGCACAGAGTCGTGGTCTGAGAGGGCCTATTGCTGTGCTGTATGTCTAAATTTAAATGTAATTAAATTCAGCAGTTTAGCTAGTAACTTACGAGCAATCACCTTCAAAGGGAGTTATGGAGTCCCTGGCAGATTTGGTGGCAAAGGTTTGATCTGCCCAACATTTTGCATGATTCTCTGGGCTGAGTTCAAGATTCCAGCTCTGGCTTTCTTTATTCCCTTCATATTTCTTTCACTCTTTATTTCTCCTTTATTGCTGAAATATTTGTCTTCTGTCACTTCACTCCAGGACCAGAAACTTATGAACTTGCACTACATATGCCAGATTTCTTAGATGAGGGAATGAGGTGAATTTTTTTTTAATGTTTGTTTCCTGCACAAACAAATAAAAATGTTTTAGAAAAACAGGCAATATTCTCAACTAGATTCAGAACTTCATTTCACTTGATGACATAATTAGTCAGCATCTTGATTGATTTCATAATGAATTCAGTAAATTGCTTGAAGACAGTCATTATGAAGTGAGGCTAACTTGGAATTTCAAAAAAAGTCTCCCAACCTCAAGGCACTTATTTTGCCAAATCTGTGCATTATTTCTGTGCTTTAAACTTCATCTTAATGTTTTTTTAAATTTATACATGCAGCACGGTAACAGGCCAGCCCGGCCCACAAGTCATTGTGCCCAATTTACCCCGAATTAACCTACACGCTGGAACATTTCTAACGGTGGGAGGAAACCAGAACCCCTGGGGGAAAACCACACAGGTATGGGTACCACGTACAAACTCCTTACTGTCTTGCGGGATTCGAACCACAGTCCCGATTGCTGGTCCTGCAACAGCATTGTGCTAACCTCAACACCAACCATGCCACTCCTTAAGAATATTAGTTTACTGCTTTAAAAATATAGGTATTGATGATTTTTCCTACTTTCTATCAAGCCACTTGAAACATATGAAGTACAACTTGTTTTAAGTTAGAATATAGAACATAAACCAGCACCACACAGTAGAGGCCCCTCAGGCCACAATGTTGTGCCAACCTATATGAACTACTTCACATCATTCCAACCCTTCCCTCCCTCAGTCCATATCCTCTACTTCTATTGTATCTATGTATCTCTCTAAGAGACATTTAAATGTCACTTTTGCATCAACCTCCACCACCTTCCTTCGCAATGCACTCTGGGCTCCCACCAGAGTTTAAAAAAACCTTCCTCTGACATCTCCCATAAACTTCCCTCCACTTATTTTCAACAGGTAACCTTCAGTTTTGGCTATTGCTATCCTGGAAAATAGGTGCTAGTTGTCTACTCTATCTTTGCTTCCCATAATCTTGTACTCCTCTATTACTCCAAAGAGGAACAATTCATTCGCTCAACATTTCCTTATGAGACATGTTCTTTTTAATCCAGGCAGCATCCTGGTAAATCTTATCTCCAAATTAAACTTCAATACCAATATACTAGCTCCATGACTTGAAGCAGCTGCTTTCTTTCACAGTCTCCTAGGTTCTCACAGGTTCAGTTGGTTGTCTGATATCCAATTCAGGACTCTGTGGCCTTCTAGCTGTAGGAGGTTTGTCCCAATCATTGACAAGAACCAGGCAGCATATGTTGTACAGTCTACATTTATCTCACGACATCAGTTGTCATGTTTCAAAAACCTCATTGGTTATATACTTAAATGGCTGAAATAACTGGATAATTCATAATTCAACTTCTGCCCCTTGCTACCCTAGTTACTGTATTACCTAGTTCACTGTATTAACCCAGGTCACCATAATTTGGTTTTATGATCCCCTTCAACTTATTTTTTTAAATTTTACCTTTTAATGATACAGCATTGGAGAATATCCTTTTGGTCCATGAAAGCCATGCTGCTCAATAACACCCAATTAACCTACCATCATGTATGTTTTGGAGAAGGGGAGGAAACCAGAGCATACATAGGACACCCAGGCAGGTCAAATGGGGAACATGCAAACTCCCGACAGATCACATCTGATTTAAACCCAGGTTGTTGGCACTGAAATAACATTGCTCTAACCACTACACTTAACTGTGCTGAAAGGAACGGAATTGCATATCTATTTCTGTGACATCTAACCTATTAATTGTGAATATATATCCTGCTCCTCACAACTCTATCATGCCCCTTTTTCCTCTCCTTTCTTCTGTCCTGAACTCACCATGAATGACTTGCCTATAGAGTAGATGTTGGAAAAGATTATTCATACGGTCCCGCACAATACCTAAGGAGTTGTAAAGCAGTCAGGCTAAGAACTCCCTGTCACTTTGCCTTGGTAAACCTACTCAATGAGGCTATTGGACCTAATGGATATTATAGCCAAGATCAAACCACCCTCTCTTATATCAATATGTACTTTTTGAAAATGGCATCGATCACTTTGTAACTGGATGTGGAAAGCAATTTATTAGCCATCTTCATTTTTTTCATCTATTCCTTTGTTTCTCTAGTCTCCTGAGGGATGCTATAAAGAAATAATAAGGCTACATGTTAATTCACGCTGAAGCAAAATCCAAATGATGGAGTGAGCATTTAGCTCCAACACCATAACTTCTAGCATGTATCAGGCAATGTTTCCATTATTGTAACTCCATAGAAGTGGGATAAAGATTGGTGAATCTTGAACATGTGAGTTGAGTGAACAACTGCCTGACTAATGTGAGAGTACTGCCCACTGAACCATGATGCCTCAGCCTGTTTTAGAGAAATACAGCACTGAAACAGGCCTGTCAGCCCAAACTTGTCTATGCCGAACAAGTTGTCTACCTGACCTAGGCCCACTTGCATGCATTTGGCCAATACATGCTAAACATGCATATCATTTATGGCCATTCTAAACCTTTCCTATTTTAAAAAAAATTATGTCATAATTGTACCTGTCTCTAAAGGATCCTGTGGTGGCTTGTTCCATATACCCAACACTCTGTGTGAAAACTGGCGCCCACTCTGAGACAGATTCCTGATGAAGGGCTCAGACCCAAAACGTTGATTTCCTTTTACTTCCTATGGATGGTGTATGACCTGCTGAGTTTCTCCAGCTCTTTTGTGTCTTGCACCCACAGTGTAATCTGTAATACACATCAGACAAAGCATTCTCTAAGGGATTTCCTGTTGGTCCAGAAGATTCATTATTTTTAATCCATAGCGATCTTACTGTGAAACTGCAGAAAAAGAAGACATTAAATCTGTTATTGCTGCCATCACCCTTGCCTCCTCTATCTTGACTGACTGTCCTCCCAAATAAATCCTCTCAGACCCTCAGCCAACCTCTAAGCTGATCAATCACATTCTGTTCTCAGCACTCTCTATCTCATCCCCAACAACCACTGAGTTACCATTGGGGCATTGAAAGGTGTTTGCTGCTTGCTTATGCTGTCCTGACAAGTTACAGAGGTGTTGCCACCTGCCTCATTAAGCACGATGAGCTGAATTGAGACTTTGCCCATGTTTCAACTCCTATTTTAGTTGTTGGTGGAGCTTTTGATAATGCTTAATATTGCAGCCACTACTTTAATGCTCAAGATAGGAAATAATATAAATAAGGCGTAAGCCATTTAGAATGGATTTGAGAAAGAACTTTTTCACCTAGAGAGTTGTGGATCTGTGGAATGCTCTGCCTCAGAAGGCAGTGGAGGCCAATTCTCTGGATGCTTTCAAGAAAGAGTTAGATAGAGCTCTTAAAGATAGTGGAGTCAAGAGTTGTGGGGAGAAGGCCAAGCAGTGGGCCTGAGTGGAAAAATGGATCAGCTCATGATTCAATAGCAGGGCAAACTCAAGGGGCTGAATAGCCTATTTCTGCTTTTATGTCTTTATGGTCAAATGTTGAGAGGCTGCAGAGCTCCAAAATACAGAGGGATTTGAGTATGATTCGGCAAAGACTGGAACACTAAGTATTTATGGAAACAAACAAAATTTTATTTTTGTAAGGGGAAATGAATGTAGAAGTAGGAGGTTATACAGTATATAATATTGGTATTACCGTATACAGACTAATGGACACAATATTGGATTGTCTATGTCAAAAAAATTCACAGTTGATTTATTTGATTATTATATAGAATACATAAATTGTCTTTTAAGGAAAGGCTTGACATGATATGCATGTTTAGGAAAACAAGGAGTAATTAGAAAGATTGAACCATATATTATCCTCAAGTGGATTGAAAGGTTAAATGAGGATGCATCTTCTGGTGGCATCTAGAACTGCTTAAATATGAGGCAATTTTTACTTCTTGCATAGGTTGGTAAGTCCTCCGAATTTTCTTCCTGAAAGGGCAATGGAAGCAGGGTATTTGAAGAAATTTGAGCTAGAGATACGTGAATTCTTGATAAGCAAATTGGGGGGAAGATTATTGTGCAAAGAGGTAAATGTGGAAAAATTGGAATTGGATCTGCCATGATCCCAATTAATGGGGGATAGGGTCGAATGGCCTGCTCCTAATTCATAAGCACACAGAACTCTTATTTGCATTATTATTGTGACCTCAATAAGCTGAGTAAGCAGATCGAGTTAATAAGGAGTGTTCATCTGCAATAAATGTTAGCATTTTCAAAATAAGATGTTTAAAGTTGAACACCAGTTCTTTAAATTGTCATGTGAATCTGGACTGCAGCTCAGAATGATAGTATAAAATTGCAGTTCTATTTTTCCTTGCTCATTCATTTAAAATAAGTAGGGTTAGACCTTAAAAGCAAATACAGGAGCCTGCAGGCAAGCATCAGCCCTTTGACATTACAAAATATGAATGCTGTCAAGGATAAACAGAGTGAACTAAATCAAAGAAGTGTCCACATACAAAGTGCATGATGTATTCATGCATCAATGACTAATAGTCCCTTGGAAAGAGCTGTAATAATGGAATGAATGACCTTGAACCTTAGGGATGACAGGCCCTCTGTGGGAGAAACCAGTCAATTCTTCCAGTATTACCAACTGTGCCTTAACCTTATCATTTTACAGTAGAAGCAATTCTTTGGTTGTCATTGGTGCTCACCAAAAGTAATTCCTTCTGAGGTCATAGCTTGGTCATAAATACAGATTAACACTAAGGTGAAATGACACTGGTATTTCTGATTAGCATGCAAGTTATCAATATTTTATAACCATTCTTGAATGATGGAGTTTAACCTGCATAAAGGCACGCACTGAGAAAAAAAATTGAAGCCTACATTAACTAATTAAATTTGTTAAATTATGTTGGAATATCTGAGAAATGCTAGAAATACAAAAACTACAAACTTTGAATCTTAGGCAAACAGGGAGAGGCTGGAGGGACAAAATGCATCTGGCAGCATCCATGGAGAAAAATGGTCAGTCAACATTTTGGGTCAGGACCAGTGCTCACAATCTCAATCTCACATTTCCTTTTTTTTAAATATTTTATTTATAAGAAAAACAACCATGATTACAGACAATACAATAAAACAATGTATCAAAATTCAAACATGGTTTATATATATAGAAAAAACTAAAGAAACTACAAAAAAAACCCCAAACCCCCTCCTCCCAACCTAAAACTAGACCATCCCTCCAATCTTTCCCAAAAATCCCTAACTACCTAAAAAAGAAAAAAAAAAGGAAAAAAAGAGAATACTAAACACAATTCACTTAATGTGAACTAAGGAGACTCTTCTGCACCCAAATCCCCATCTTCAAATTTTCAAATTGAAATAATCCAAGTATAGGCTCCAAATCTTTTTAAATACATAATATTTATCCCTTAAATTATAAGTATTCTTCTCCAACGGTCTTAGATCCAAATGCCATTGGTGTAAATTTAGGTCCATCTGATCTTTCCACGAAATCGCTAAACATTTCCTTGTCACTGTTAATGCTAATCTCAAAAAAGCTAATTGAAATTTATCCAATTTATAAAACAAACCTAATTCCCTAATAGCTTCAATTAAAAAAATGTTTGGATCTAAAGAAAATTTTATTTTAAAAATAATCTGTAAACAATCTGTTACTCGAAACCAAAAAAATCTATACTTATCACAAGTCCATACTAAATGTAGAAATGTACCTTTCTGATTATTAAAACAAAAACTCAAATCGGAAACACTCAAATTATATCTTTTCTAATCTTCTTTGGCTTGGCTTCGCGGACGAAGATTTACGGAGGGGGTAAAAGTCCACGTCAGCTGCAGGCTCGTTTGTGGCTGACAAGTCCGATGCGGGACAGGCAGACACGGTTGCAGCGGCTGCAGGGGAAAATTGGTGGGTTGGGGTTGGGTGTTGGGTTTTTCCTCCTTTGCCTTTTGTCAGTGATTCTCCAGAGTTAAATACAATTGATGTACACAATTATAAGTTACAAGCCTATATCTAGCATTTATAATTTTTGTCATACTCTCTCTGCAATCTCACATCTCCTGATGTAACCTTGTAAGGAGAGATAGCTAAGTGTGCATTCTCCAGAGAAAGCTTCTCAACACAATAAGGTTGAGTAACTTGGGAACTGTTACATCCCAAACTTAAAGTATTATTTTTTTTCCTGTATAAATTCCATTTTTACTTTTAACTTTCCCTCATTTTTAGGGTTAAGTATCAATGGGTAAACTGAATGTTTGTAATCCTTTTCTTTCTTCATTTTTCTCTATATTGCTAAACATAAATTACTTATCAAATAAAATATCCAAAATTAAGGCACGGATGCTTAATCTACCATCAGTCCGCTAAATGTCTGACTAAATACTAGTGGATTTTAGCAGAACCCTATGGTTGTCTCTGCCCATGGCTCAGCCCTGCATCCAGGTTTCTCTGAGGTAGCAGGGATTTTGGATTTTGAGACCACTTGCATCTGTTTTGGAGTAAGGATGAATTGTACAGGGGGACAGGTTGCACCATAACAGGCAGGGTCCAGCATTCTGGCAGGCAGGCTACATGGGTGTGTTTAAACTAAGTCATTGGGTGGGGGGGTGGGAGGAGATGAACTGGAATTATAAAAATGGAGTTAAAGGGAAAGAGAGAATAAGAACAATTAAGAAAGACAACAAAATTAATGGGCAAAAACCTCGAGAAGGGATCAAAGAGTATGGCCAAGTGCAATAGGAATTGATGTGAAAGAGGAGGGGAGAAATGGATTATAATTATTATATATGATTGCAAAAATTATAAGAAATAAAGTGGATGAGCTTGAGGCTCCATTGGAAATGGGCAAGTATGATATTGTAAGAATAACAGAGACATGGCTGCAAGAGGACCAGGGCTGGGAAATGAATATTCAAGGGTATACCAAACGGATAGACAGTGAGCAGAGGGGGTGGGGTGGCTCTGTTGGTGGGGAATGAAATTCAGCGCCTTGCAAGGGGTCACATAAGCAACTTTTTCACTGGCACCTTGTCCCAGAAATTGACGGCCAATTTACTGGTTAAGGGTCGAGTGGAAAAGCGAATGAATTGGCATGCCAGTGTAAAATCAGGCAAACTCATGCCAGGGATTAATGGCCTTGACCCCTACTCACATCCTGTTAGGTCTGCTTTGTTCATGAATGAGTGAGACAAACACCAGGCTGAGTCGAAATCAGGGTTCTTTGTTCTTTATTACCAGATTGTAACACTTGCGACTAAACATGTTAGTCGGAGAATGCATTCTGCCGTTATCAGCAAAATGGTGATTTTTTTATACCCTTGGATATGTGCTTAGAACATCATCATATCATTACTTGTCCAATGACTAAAACTGTTGCTATCCTTTCCCTGCTAGCTTCCTGCCTCTCAATCCATCAATGTCTCTCTTATCTTGTAAGTACAAGGATGCATTTACATCTTGTTACAGCCCTGTACATTCCCATCTCATGATGTTTTACCTTACAGGAGTACAAGGACACCTCCCCTTCTTGTTACTGCCCTGTACAGGGTAACTCCCTACACATTCCCATCTCATGATGTTTTACCTTACAATCCCTCCTTTGTCCTCTTTAGAGGACAATCTCGCCCTGACTATGCTACCACCGCGTTACATTAGTTCGCCTATTATTTCCAAGCTCTATACGGGTTCTGTTCACAGGGTAGTTCGGCTGGTGGGCGAGGGCTCCCCCAACCCTCCTTTGCGTACACCCCCCATCCGTCACCCCGATCCCATTGCCCGTTTACAAGTTTCATCCCATTTGCCCCCAAGCAAAAAACTAGCTAACCCCCCGTACATTAGTAAATACCCAAGTTAACATATGGTCTACAATCTGATTAATAATGTTTGTGTTACAATCAATGTTATAATATTTGTTCTACAATCAAGGTTATAATATTTAGGTTACAAGCAAGGTTAAAATTATATGTGTAACAATCTAATTCACAATCCCTCCTTTCCATCACATTCCCCATCAGACTCCAGATCGATCTCAGCAACTTTCTCCGCCTCCTGTAATGTGAGATAGTCTTGCTCCACAGCCTGCACAGCTTGATATTTCGGAGGCAGTTCATCACGGTCAGCAAAGGCTCTCTCTATGGTCCTCGTGACCAGCGTTCGAATGCATGGAATACAACAACAGCCACAAGTGATAAAAATTGATACAGAAATGAACAAACCCAGCAAAAGTTGTCCTAACAATGTGCTCCATCTCCCAAACACTCCCTGTAACCAGGATAAAACAGGATTGGAGACTCCAGACTGGGCTTTTAATTCTTTCGCCAATGCCCTAAGTTTCGTTAACCCCTTAGTGAGTGATCCATCTGGCCCTGTGTTATTAGAGATAGAAGTGCAGCATAGATCTCCAAACATAGCACACACTCCACCTTTCTCTGCCAGGACCATATCAATCGCTATCCTATTCTGAAGTGTCATAAGGGAAGTTTCTGACAGTTGTTGATGTATTGCCTCAACAACGTCCCTGGTCAAATTTGCAAGGCGCTGGACATTATAGTGAATAAGGTTGATCCTATTAACATTCTTATTTACAGTGATGGGAAATATTGCACTAAAAACCGGAAAGCTTTCAAACCCAGCTGCAATCTCATCGGCTAATTTAAATTCGTCCGGAATATTCCGGGCTTGGCCAATGGCATCAATCCATACCCCATCAGGGTTCCTTCCTCCCGGCCCCAAGAGTCCAACACTCCTCCTTTTTCTCCACAGCCAACTCTCTGTGTGGCGCAATTCTAGGGAATCCTCGTCTCCCTCCTGCCTTTTGACAATCAGCACTGGCGCATTAAGGGTTACTAGAGCACACCGACCATCCCAGTTAGCGGGGAGCCAGTTGTACAGCACTCTTCCTCCACAAAACTCATCTGTGTAGTCATTCAATCTGCTACAAGTCTCCTTAGTTTCAGATTCATTTTTTTTTTTGTTATGGGACCTCAAAATCATCCCCTGTATATGTTCATGATAACCAGTAACCTGTTTGGCTGCCCTGTCAGGCACCCATGTGGCATTTTCCCTGCTAATAGTAGGTCGTCTACATACTGAATCAGTGTAACATCTTCCGGGAGCTTTAATTTCATTAGGATTTCGCTAAGGGCCTGATTGAACAGTCCTGGACTGTCCTTATAACCCTGAGGTAATCTAGTGTATGTGTACCGATGTGCTTGGTAAGTGAAAGTTAACCAGTCTTGCCATTCCTCAGCTAAATTCAAGCAGAAGAATGCGTTTGCCAGATCAATGACAGTATAGTATTCGTGCTCCGGACTCAGAGCCCTAAGTGCTACATATGGGTCTGGGACTGGTCTCCCGATGGTCTTGGTAGCCAAGTTAATCTCCCGGAGGTCGTGTACCATCCTCCAGTCTTTTCTACCCGGTTTGGGAACAGGCATGATGGGCGTGTTCCACATACTGTCAGGTGCCGCCCTTAAAACCCCTGACTCCATTAACCCTTCTATCGTTCCTTTAATACCCTCCTCCTGACTGGGCGACAAGCGGTATTGTTTTCTCCATATTGGTTTCTGCCCGGGGTTGGCCAATTCTAGAAATACCTCTCCTTTTATTACTCCCACATCATAGGGCCCCGTTGTCCATATATGTGGACTCAGATTAGAAAGATATTTGTCTGAGTCTCTGTGATCAATATTTTCTCCTTCTATGGCTCGGTCTCTTTCTACTTTCTCATTCACTACCTGGTCCCATGCTTCAATATTCAGTCTGACAAATTTTCCTCCCTCCGAGGTGGAATATCCCGGGATTTCTGTCTGCCTGTATTCACACCCTATCGCTTCCTTTACCATCGGACCCAGCTGTCGAGCGTGATGATCTTTGGCAATACCCAAGGTCACATGAGGCACACTTTCCACTCCTAAGCAGAACCACTCCATTGTTCTTCTGTCATGACAACCATAGCAGCTATTCCCTCCTTACCTACAAAGATAAATGGACAATGTATCGTTTCTGTCTTCCCTTCTTATTGTATCCCCTGGGTATGTTAACCGAAGGCCCTTCTCAGAACATTGTATGGTTATTCCTAGTTTGGTAAGAATGTCCCTTGCTAATAAATTAATGGGGCAACTTGGCACAACCAGGACAGGCGTTTTAACCCTTTGTCGTCCAAATGTCATGTCGATGTTATCTGTATAGGGCTGTGTTTCCCTTATCCCGGAGAATCCTATTGTAGATAATGTTTTGCCCGAAAATGTGCTCCCTGGGGGTTTTTTAATCACTGTCGTAACTGCTGCCCCTGTGTCAACCATAAATTCAATTTTTTCTCCATTTACCGTCCCCCAAATTTTTGGTGGCTCCCAGGGAGGCGTGATTTTTGATTCTCCTGGGCACCTTCAATAATCAAATTCAGCACCTTCCTCAATATAGTCATTACACTGAGGTGCCTGGACTTGTTGATCACTCTGCCACCCCCCGATTCTCTGGGGCCCATCAATGTGTCCACCCCTACCCCTTGCTTGTCCTCTTAAGTTTCCTCCTCTTCCCCGATAGCCTCTCATAGAGGGTAATCTTTTTCCCCTTGCTCTCCCAGCCTCCGGACAGTTCCGCTGGTAGTGTCCAGGATTTTGGCAGTACCAGCATACTGCATGTTCCCCTCTATACATTGTACCTAGCTGTCTTTCCCAACCATTTCTTACTTGGGGTCCCGGATTTATCACTGGCCCCATGACCTGTGGGACTATCTGTTGGGCCGCTAATTTAACCCCTATATGTTCTATGGCTCTCACCAATTTATCGGTTGTTTTGTCCACCTCCTTCTGGGACACACTTTCTGACTTAGCATGCTCTGATTGACGATGTCGTTTGATTGCATGTGTCAGGTGTCTTTTCCACAAATCCTCTGACATTGTCTCTAATCCCACAATGTCCCTTAATTTTGCTTGAACCGTAGCAGGTAGTCCGTTTATTATCCCATTACGAAAGTGAGCCCTTCCTAAGGGGCTGTGGTCGGGTTTTTCTCCAGTCCCTGTTTCCCATAAGTCCCATGCTCGAGTGAAATACTCGTGTGCAGTCTCTCCTTCCTTTAGTTGAAGGGTTACCAAGGCATCCAAACTATAGGGTGTAGGAAATGTTTCTCTAAGTGCTTCCCAAAATTTATTCCGAAGTGGGTTAAATTCTATTTCATCCCCCAATTTACTGCTTCTTACAATTTTCTCTATTTGCTTCAGGGCCCCTTCTGCCTTTAATTTTATCATGATAGTTCTGACATCTGCGAGTGCTAATTGTTCTTGGCAGGTTTCTCGCTCAAAACAAGAAATCCATGGACTAGCCCCATTACTCAACGGAGGTAGTTTTTTCATTAAACTCTCTAAGTCCATTCGTGACCAGGGTACATATTTTTGAGTTCCCCGTCCCGTGATCAGTAATGGGCATTGATATCTCAATTTTGGGGATTTCTGCTCCTTCTTTACTCTTGGCATGCATTTATTTATCCCACCTTGTTCTGACTCTTCTTTGTCACTGTCACTGTCCCTATCAGCTTCCAATGTCTCAGGGTCAAAGGTATATTGGTCACGTTCATCTCTAAGATAATCTTTTCGGCCATAGTTTAGTTGTTTCACATCTTTCTCTTTTGTTCTAACTATGTCCAGGTAGGCATGTCTATTTTTCTCCCTCCCGAGTCTTTTCCTTTTACTTTCCTCCCATGGTGGATCGTATCTCGTTTCCTCATCTGTACTACACTTTTCGTCCTTTACTCCTATTACCATTCCTTCAGCTTTAATTTCTCCTGACAGTGTTGTAGTTATCTTTTCCACTTCCTTCAATACACCTACCATTAATTCTTTTTGATCCTCACTGATCTGCCCCAGCACATTAATATCTCTGTTTAAGTTTTTAATGTTATCCTGAACCTTTTTCATGTTCCATTTCTGTATCTCTAACTCCTTTTCTATTTTCTTGGACTCCAGAGGGGTCTCTACATCTATTACTCCCCCTTCTATTTTTATTAAAGGGGCCTGTACCTCGTCTGATGTGTCCCTATTCCCGAGGTTCTTGTCACACCCCAGTGTCTCAATATCTGGATATAAGGGACGTGACTCCAGGATCCCATCTGGGGTGCCAGGGGCACCTTGTGACTCCACATATGCATAGGGCGGGGGTCTACAAGCTATTTCTACAGGGGCAGTAACAGGTGGGTTACCAGGGAGACCAAATTCTTCAAATAGAGCTAGGACATCGCGGTACTGAATCTCCTTGTCTCTCACCCTCTTTTTTGCTGACTCGCGATTAAAGATTTTCCTTTCTATGTCCCGTTTGTATAATAGTATAAGACTCACTTATAAATGATTTATTGTCAGAGTACATACATGACATCACATACATCCAGAGACTATGAGAGAGAGAGAGAGAGAGAGAGAGAGAGAGAGAGAGAGAGAGAGAGAGAGAGAGCATAGCGAGAGAAAGAGATAGAGAGGCAGATACACAGAGCACAAGAGATAGAGAGAGAAAATGCCTTGCACTGGCCCCACTGGGAGAAAAGTCTTCAGATTAACACTTTCATTTCAAAGGTTTTAAAAGGTTCTCATCCTGTGATCACTGGTCTGGATCAGATTGGGTCTCCCACCACTGGGAACTATCACTCCTTCCTTCCCTCCCACCTCGAGTGAGCTACACGTCAGCCCACAATGTCTGCCCTGATCCCGCAATGGTGGGGGTGCGGGAAAGAGGGAGGGAGAGAGGATAAAACAGGATCCCATTTGATGCGGAGCTGAAATTGTGGGCACAAAATTAAAACCAAATTGTATTTCTCTGCCCTGCCCAACCTGGGGATTTCAGGGCAGCACCGCCACAGATTGGGATTGGGAGGGGGAGTGGGTGAGAGAGGAGGGGGGGGGAGAAGAGAGAGAGGGGGAGAGAAGAGAGAGGGGGGAGAGAAGAGAGAGGGGGGAGGGTGAAAGGAGGGAGGGAGAGAGCAAACCCGGACACTTCGTGGCTGGAAACTGGAAACAGGCACTTTTCCTTTCCCTTCTGTGTTTTGTTTCTTCCAGCTTATCTAAGCCTCTACGTTTTAAATTTTTTTTTCCCTCACCTGTCAGGAACATCTCAGTGCCCCTGGGTAACCAACCCCTCTTCCTCCAGCGGTCTACACATTTTCGGAGCATTTTTTGTTTTTCCAATGCCGCATTACTGGTATTTCGCTCCTCTAATTCCTGATTAATTTCCTTAATAACTTGGTCAAAAGTCTTAGCAGGCAACTGTACAGCCATAGCTGCGGGACCGTTTTCTAATGCCTGTTTTAATTTAGGTTTTTGTCCGTTTAGGGGATCTATGTCAACGAAAATTGCTTTTAAAAATGTCTCCTTGCAAGCTGGATGACTAATATCTTTTAAAGGAACAGTCTAAGTCTTGTCCTCCAATTGACTTCAGACTGTCCTGTATACTCTGATTGCTCGTTTTCCACTCTCTGTTTTCCCAAAGGGGTCTGAAAGTTAAATTACAACTAGAAAACCAAATATTTGGGCTATACTTTTGTCCTGTTTCCCTGTACCAATCTATGAATTTACGTAACTTTATCTCTTGGTGATGTTGGGAATACCCTCATTTAACTTATCAAAAGTATTTCGAATAAACTGGGTGTCTCTTAGGAGTTTGTCAACTTTTTCATTAATATCTCCTACCTGATCCGGACACAGCTGTCGCAGCCTTCTGTCGTCGTTCTTGTTCACCAGGCAGGCGTCCCTGAGTACTTTTTTTTGTTGTCTCAAGGTCTCTAGTGTCTGCTGTGGTATTCCACCACGGCGAATTGGGGAAATAAATTCTTAACTTCTCAAGTGTACAGACATTACCATACCTACCGGACATTTATAAGTCAGTCTCTCAGATACAATTGAGGCCAATAAGCCTGAACCTTTGTTTTCTTTCAAAGCCCAACCTTCACGTGGGAGATTTCTCCTCTTAATAACCAGTTTAGGGCAGAAAACTCAGGTCCTCAATTGTTTATAGACCACCTTCTCACTCTATTGGACTTTGCAACGACACAATAAAGACTTTTAAACTCTAGTAGTTTCTTGCGAAGCACTTAATAAATGTCATTCAAACACCTTAAGGACTTTTATCTTGTCTGTAATCACTTACGTGTTACAATCCTGGCATGCGACCTTCAATTGTGGTCGTCTAATTTGTCCGATCTCCAGTTCTTACTGACAATCATAAAGATTTAAAAAAAAAGAGAATTTTGTTAAAACAGGCTTCTCTGGACCTTTTTATCAGCCGGCTGAGATGATTGTCAGAAAAAACAGAAACCGTCGTCCAGTGTTCACTCACCCATCACGTCAGGGTCACCAAATTGTTAGGTCTGCTTTGTTCATGAATGAGTGAGACAAACACCAGGCTGAGTCGAAATCAGGGTTCTTTGTTCTTTATTACCGGATTGTAACACTTGCGACTAAACATGTTAGTCGGAGAATGCATTCTGCCGTTATCAGCAAAATGGTGATTTTTTTATACCCTTGGATATGTGCTTAGAACATCATCATATCATTACTTGTCCAATGACTAAAACTGTTGCTATCCTTTCCCTGCTAGCTTCCTGCCTCTCAATCCATCAATGTCTCTCTTATCTTGTAAGTACAAGGATGCATTTACATCTTGTTACAGCCCTGTACATTCCCATCTCATGATGTTTTACCTAACAGGAGTACAAGGACACCTCCCCTTCTTGTTACTGCCCTGTACAGGGTAACTCCCTACACATTCCCATCTCATGATGTTTTACCTTACAATCCCCAGGATCAGCATGCTGATTAACCCAGTGAAAAATGGACAAGTTGCATCGCAGGACTATTGTTGAGGGAAAACTCTCCAATCCCCAAGGGGTCAATGGGAAAGCAGATAGCGTCCAGGTTAAAAGTGGCCCAGTGGGGATAGCAAAAATGGCTTCTTTAACCGGGACAGTCAGTATGGGTAGAACTGAGAAATTATAAGGGCAAAAAGACTTTGATGGAAGTTATCTACAGGCCACCAAACAGTAGCCTGGATATAAGGTGCAAGCTGATTCAGAGTTAAATTGGGATGTTGGAAAGGTAATGCTATTAAGTCCAAGTATAGGCTATACATTATTAAGTCATAATGCTGGTAGACTGGGAAAATCAGGTTGATACTGGACCCCATAAAAAGGAGTTAGTGGAGTGCCTCTGAAATTAATTCTTAGAGCAGCTTATACTAGAGCCTACCAGAGAGAAGGCAATTCTGGATTTAGTGTTGTGAAATGAACTGGATTTGATAAGGGAACTCAAGGTAAAGGAGCCATTAGGAGGTAGTAACCATAATTTGTTAAGTTTTAATCTACAATTTGAGTGAGAGAAGGAAAAATCAGAAGTGTCATTATTACAGTTGAACAAAGGGGACTGTGAAGCCATGAGGCAGGAGCTGGCCAAAATTGACTGGAAAGATACCCAAGCAGGGATGGCAGTGGAACAATAATAGCCGGTATTTCTGGGAGTAGTACAGAAGGTGCAGAATCAGTTCATTCCAAAGAGGAAGAAAGATTCTGAGGGAAGTAAGAGCCTACCATGGCTGACAAGGGAAGTCAAAGACAGGATAAAAATAAAAGTGAAGAAGTATAAAATCGCAAAGATGAGCAGGAAGCCATAGGATTGGGAAACTTTGAAAGAACAATATAAGATAACTAAGAAGGCAGTACAGGGAGAAAAGATGAGGTATGAAGTTAAGATAGCCAAGAATATAAAGGAGGATAGCAAAAGCTTCTTCAGATATGTGAAGATGAAAAAATTAGTTAAGATCAAAGTTGGGCCCTGAAATTCCTTTATTGTTCTCTTCTGGGGAGGTGATATTGTTCATTTCTCCTTCCAAAATCATTGACCATTTAGTGGCATTGACCACTTCCCATATAGTAGAGGGAGATAGTATTGTTTCACAGAACATTTTTTCTTATTGTTTTTTTTTTTCTTTTTTATAATTTCTTTTATTTTAGGTTTATCTTTTAATTTTTTCGTAAGGAGATGGAATATTTATTTTAGATTGGAACATCACCATATCAGGCATGGAGGTTTCATGGTGTAGATTAAAATGTGGTCTAATTTAAATTTTGCATAAATATTAATATTAATATTAATGTGCTCAATAACCAAATTAAGAGGAAGATGTGTTTTGACTTATATTAAAAAGTTGAATGTTGATATTGCTTTTTTGCAAGAGAAGCATTTGACTGAAAAGGAACATCAGAAATTAAAAAGAGATCAGGTTGGCCAAGTTACAGCTTCTTCTTTTAATTCTAAGACAAGAGGGGTAGCTATTTTGATTATTAAGAGGTTATCATTTAAATTGGAATCAGTAATTGAGTCAGTGGGTAACTGTAAAACTTATTCAGAGTCTTGAGCATTGATGAATGTTTATGCCCCCAATATTGACAATGAGAAATTTATTTTCTTAATTTGATGAAGGCATATGAGTAAATTATGATTGGAGGAGACTTTAATTGCTGCTTGGATCCATTATTAGATAAATCCCCAAAAATGGTCATTAAGATTAAAATGGCTAAGAAACTGTCAATGTTAATGAAGAAAATGAACTTAGTTGATATATGGAGAAGACTAAACACTAAGGAGATTTTTTTTGTTTTATTCGATTCGATATGGTTTTTATTCTAAAATAGATTTATTTTAATATCGGCACAGTTGCAAGGTCATGTAATATCTGCGGAATATAAAAATAGAATGTTATCAGATCAATCTCTCTTATTAATAACATGTATAGGTTCAAAAAAGTTAGATACTGTATATCAAATGAGATTTAATTCTTTATTGCTAAAAAATTTTGAATTTTATAATTTCATGAGAGATCAAATACAGCAATTTTTGAAAATAAATATAAATTCAGTTAATAGTAAGTTTGTTTTATGGGATGCTTTGAAGGCAGATTTAAGATGACAAATTATTAGTTTCTCATCAAAGATTAAGAAACAGTATTCTTCTGAGGTTAATAAATTGGAGGACAGATAGAATTATTAGAAAAAGATGTACAGCAGAATTCAACTGAGATTTAAAAGATACAATATATTAATAAGAAATTATGGCAAAATTCATTACAAATTTATGTTTGAAAAATTAATACAGAGAACTAATCAAAGATATTATGAATTAGGGGAAAGGGGACATAAGGTTTTAGCTTGGCAGTTTAAGTTGGAACAGGTTTCCAGAATGATTAATGTGATTATGAAAGATTCTAAGATTACATATAAACCCCAAGAGGTAAACAATATATTTAAGGAATTTTATGCAAAATTGTATACTTGCAAATTAGACAAGGATGAACCTAAAATTGATAATTTTTTAAAAATCTAATCTTAATCCACCTTCTTTGAGTAATCATGATATTAAAGATTTTGAAGCTTCATTTACTTGTAGAGAGCTAATTGAAGTGCTTCAATCCATGCCTAATGGGAAATCTCCGGGTGAAGATGGATTCTCTGTGGAATTTTATAAAATATTTCAGGAATTGTTAATATCTTTGTCACTGGAAGTATTGAAACAGATGATAGAGTTTCATTCATTTCTGTAATCTTTTTCACAAGCAATTATTACAGTTATTCTTAAAAAGGATAGAGTTCCTTTGAAAGTTGAAACTTATAGACCTATTTCATTATTAAATGCTGACTATAAGATTGTAACAAAGGCTTTAGCAAATTATTGGTGAAATATTGACCAACTTTGATTATTTTAGATCAGTTAGAGTAATTAAAAATAATCATTCTGAAGATAATATTGTTAAATTAATCTTTTGATTCATATTTCTTGGGAGGAATCCATGGTTTTTCCTTTGATGCTGAAAAAACATTTGATAGAGTAGAATGTTTTTTTTTTGTTTAATGTATTGTAAAAGTTTAAATTTGGACTTGTATTTATTGGTTGTATTAAGGTTATATATAAATATTATATTGCTAGAGTTGTGATGAATGGGCAGATATCTTTGCTATTTGTACTGGGAAGATCTACTAGACAAGGTTGCCCATTGTCACCAGCACCTTTTGCATTAGTTCAAAACCCTTTGGCACAATTGATAAGGCAAGATGATAATATTAAGGGTATTAAAGTGAAATCTGATGAGTTTAAAATTAATTTGTTCATCAATGATGTTTTGATAAATTTAACGGAATCTCATAAATCTTTAAAACAGTTATATGATAGATTGGAATGATATGGAGAAATATGGGGTTATAAAATTAATTTGGAAAAAAGTGAAATTATGTCATTGTCTGAGGTGGATTATACTTCTTGTAAAGATATTGTTAAATTTAGATGGTTGGATCAAATTAAGTATTTAGGAATTAAACTAGATTAAAAAAAATTCAATCATTTGTATGAATTAAATTATTCACTTTTATTTTATAAATTTAAAAATGATTTAAATCAATTGAAAGATTTACTGATTACATTAATAGGTAGAGTAAGCAGAGAGTGGGAGGCGGCGGCCCCAGTCCGGGCACAGGGAGAGCAGCAGCGGCCCCGGCCCCGGTCCGGGCGAAGGGTAGGCGGCGGCCCCGATCCGGGCAGGAGCAAGGGGGAGACGGCGGCCCCGGCCTCGGTCGAGTGAGGCAGACGGAGGCCCCGATCCGGGCAGAGAGTGGGAGGCGGTGGCCCCAGTCCAGGCACAGGGTGAGCTGCAGCGGCCTCGGCCCCGGTCCGGGCAGTATGGACCGACCTAGGAGGGGAGGCAGGCCCCTCCAGCCCGGGTAAGAAACCTGCATAGGAGAAGGCCACTCCAATATAAAACCTACGACCCAAGGACCTCGCTGCCACGTCCCAGCTTGCTTGGCCACGGCACACGAACCATGGGTGTAAAGGGTGAGGCCAGTACTGCGCACACTGCACTCCACCTAAAAGCTCCTTTGCGCAGGCCCGAGGACAGGTCCACGTCCTCCCCCTCCATGTCCTCCCCCTCCATGTCCTCCCCCCTCAAAAATTGTATTAAGATGAATGTTTTTCCTAGATTACAATATTTTTTCAGTCTATTCCTTGTAAAGTTCCTAAAATCAAAAAAAAAGATATTAATTCTATTATAAGGAATTTTTGAGGAAAAATAAGATCGCAAGGGTGTCCTTACATAAATTAACTTGGAAATATCAGTTACGGGGTTTACAGCTTCCAAACTTTCAAAATTATTGTAAAATGGCACAATTAAAATTTATTAATAGAATGTTTGCTTTGGAAAAATCATTGGTATGACCAAATATTGAATTACCTCACATTGGTGAAAAGAAGATGAATCAATTTATTTATAAATGGAATTCTAAATCACTACATCATTATAAGTCCCCGATTTTAATACACTTGATGTAATTGTGGAATGTGGTAAATGAAGAAATAGGTACACAAGGGAAAATTTTGATAAGATACCTTTGAATCAGAATAATTTTTTCCTGTTTATGCTTAAAAATCTGTTTTTGAAATTATGGGACCAAAAAGGAATTAAAACTGTACAAAATTATTTTGAAGCAGGCTATTTTATTTCTTTTCAAAGAATGAAAGAGAAATATGAAATACCAACAAATACTCTTTTTTGTTATTACCAAGTTAGAATTATTGGATAATTTTGGTTATACTTTGAGGTTATCTAGACATTTCAAAACTTTACTTATAAAAGGCAGGAAGAAGAAATTTATATCTGAAATGCATTTGTTATTGCAAAATAAAATGCTAAAGTTAGATTTGCAAAAGTCTAGGTTAAAATGGGAAAAAGATTTAGGGATTGTGATTAATCAAGATGATTGGAGGAATTCGTGTAGAGATAGTATGACTAAGATTATTAATGTGAGATACATATAAGTTCATTATAATTTTATACATCAATTATATTTAATCCCAGAAAAATAAAAGAAATATAATTTATCTTCAGAATTCTGTTTTAGATGTTGGAAGGAGGTAGGTTCTTTTTTTTTACATTCTACTTGGTCATGTGTGATACGCCATAGACATAGACCAGACAAGTGTTATACTAAAACTGGGATCCGAATCATGGGTCCTCTACCGGCATCACCTACGGCTCCTAGAACGCTTCCACCAGAGTTGTCTCCGCTCCATCCTCAACATTCATTGGAGCGACTTCATCCCTAACATCGAAGTACTCGAGATGGCAGAGGCCGACAGCATCGAATCCACGCTGCTGAAGATCCAACTGCGCTGGGTAGGTCACGTCTCCAGAATGGAGGACCATCGCCTTCCCAATATCGTGTTATATGGTGAGTTCTCCACTGGCCACCGTGACAGAGGTGCACCAAAGAAAAGGTACAAGGACTGCCTAAAGAAATCTCTTGGTGCCTGCCACATTGACCACCATCAGTGGGCTGATATCGCCTCAAACCGTGCATCTTGGCACCTCACAGTTCGGCGGGCAGCAACCTCCTTTGAAGAAGACCACAGAGCCCATCTCACTGACAAAAGACAAAGGAGGAAAAACCCAACACCCAACCCCAACCAACCAATTTTTCCCTGCAACCCCTGCAACCATGTATGCCTGTCCCGCATCGGACCTGTCAGCCACAAACGAGCCTGCAGCTGACGTGGACATTTACCCATCCATAAATCTTTGTCTGTGAAGCCAAGCCAAAGAAAGAAAGAAAGAATAACCACCTCTAAAATAGCCAGTGGGAAAGCATCTCTATCTGTTATACCAGTAGGGTGGAGTATCTCTACAGCCATAGCCAATAGCAAGCAGTCAGTATAATATTCCCCCCTTCCCATTACATCATCACATTCACCACCCCCCCCCCCACAAAAATTGACTAATTTTAATAAAATACAATAATGGCAAAAGCAAAAGCAAAAGAAAAGAATCACGGAAGATCAAGGGATACAAACAGAATTAACCATAACCATATAACAATATAACCATATAACAACTTACAGCACAGAACAGGCCAGTTTGGCCCTAGTAGTCCATGCCGTAACAAATCCCTACCCTCCTAGTCCCACTGACCAGCACCCGGTCCAAACCCCTCCAGTCCTCTCCTCATCATGTAACTATTCAGTCTTTCCTTAAATGTAACCAGCGATCCCGCCTCAACCACATCTGCCAGAAGCTCATTCCACATTCCTACCACTCTTTGCGTAAAGAAATTTCCCCTCATGTTCCCCTTATAATTTTCCCCCTTCAATTTAAATCATGCCCTCTAGTTTGAATCTCCCTCTCTCTTAATTGAAAAAGCCTATCCACATTTACTCTGTCTGTCCCTTTTAAAATCTTAAACACCTCTATCAAGTCCCCCCTCAATGAGAAAAAAGCCCTAGTCTGCACAACCTTTCCCTGTAACTCAAACCTTGAAATCCTGTCAACATTCTCGTGAACCTTCTCTGCACTCTCTCTATTTTGTTTATATCTTTTCTATAATTTGGTGATCAAAATTGTACACAGTACTCCAAATTTGGCCTCACCAATGGCTTGTACAATTTCATCATAACCTCCCTACTTTTGAATTCAATACTCCGATTTATGAAGATCAACATTCCAAATCCCTTCTTCACCACACCATCTACCTGAGTATCAGCCTTGAGGGTACTATATACCATCACTCCTAAATCCCTTTGTTGCTCTGCACATCTCAATAGCCTACCATTTAATGCACATGACCTATTTAGATTTGCCTTTCCAAAATGCAACACCTCATATTTATCTGTATTAAATTCCATCAGCCATTTCTCAGCCCACACCTCCAGCCTTCCTAAATCACCTTTTAATCTACGGTAATCTTCCTCACTGTACACAACACCACCAATCTTTGTATCATCCGCAAACTTGCTTATCCAATTCTCCACCCCAACTTCCAGATCGTTAATATATATAACAAACAATAGTGGACCCAGGACTGATCCCTGAGGAACTCCACTAGTCACTGGCCTCCAATTGGACAAACAATTTTCTACCACTACTCTGAGAACACATAGCAGAAAAAAAAATCAAGCTGTGAGCTTTAGATAATACAGGGTGACTACACTCACTTAATTGTGGCTAAGATTAGAAATCGTCATTACAAAGCCTCTGCGGGGGCTTTGAGATTCATACTGAGCTTCATAAGGGCACAGACGGAGGAGTCTTAACTCTAACCAAAGGACTTCTGTGGAAGGGAGTCGAGAGTGCAAGGAAACATCCCCATGAAGAGGGTATTGTTTCTTGAGTGTTTCTTGTGACATGAAGGGTAGAGAAGAAGTCAGTGGAAGAGCTAGCAGGCTGTAGACCAGGCGAGGCTAGATCCCTAAGGGATCCTTTCTTCCATCAGGAAAAATAACATGAGCATACTCCAGGACATCTTTGCTGGGTCTAACATGTTTTCTTCATAAAACTTCTCTGGGCTTAGATATCTGCCATGCAATTGCCCATTCATTCAACCTGTCCAAGTCATCCAGTTTTCGATTTTCTAGGGAAAAGAAAAAGAGACTGGTGATGAGTCTCATTGGAGCTGGACAAAGCCGTGTATGATAGAGTTAAATGCTTCAGGCAGTATCTCTTGCCAGTGGCTGGTGGGGAGACCTTTCGATTTTAGCTTTCCAGATTGCACCATCACTGCGCTCCACTTGACCATTACCCTGCGGGTTATAGCTTGAAGTAACAGTGTCTTCATTGTTGAGGTCTTTTATGGCTTGGTTCAGCATCATGCTGAAGAAGATTGAAAAGAGGGTTGGTGCGAGAACACAGCCTTGCTTCACGCCATTGTTAATGGAGAAGGGTTCAGAGAGCTCATTGCTGTATCTGACCCGACCTTGTTGGTTTTCGTGCAGTTGGATAATCATGTTGAGGAACTTAGGGGGACATCCGATGCGCTCTAGTATTTGCCAAAGCCCTTTCCTGCTCACGGTGTCGAAGGCTTTGGTGAGGTCAACAAAGGTGATGTAGAGTCCTTTGTTTTGTTCTCTGCACTTTTCTTGGAGCTGTCTGAGGGCAAAGAACATGTCAGTAGTTCCTCTGTTTGCGCGAAAGCCGCACTGTGATTCTGGGAGAATATTCTCGGCGACACTAGGACCTCAACAATGAAGACGCTGTTTACATCCGGTACCGCACGGATGGCAGTCTCTTCAATCTGAGGCGCCTGCAAGCTCACACCAAGACACAAGAGAAACTTGTCCGTGAACTACTCTTTGCAGACGATGCCGCTTTAGTTGCCCATTCAGAGCCAGCTCTTCAGCGCTTGATGTCCTGTTTTGCAGAAACTGCCAAAATGTTTGGACTGGAAGTCAGCCTGAAGAAAACTGAGGTCCTCCATCAGCCAGCTCCCCACCATGACTACCAGCCCCCCCACATCTCCATCGGGCACACAAAACTCAAAACGGTCAACCAGTTTACCTATCTCGGCTGCACCATTTCATCAGATGCAAGGATCGATAATGAGATAGACAACAGACTCGCCAAGGCAAATAGCACCTTTGGAAGACTACACAAAAGAGTCTGGAAAAACAACCAACTGAAAAACCTCACAAAGATAAGTGTATACAGAGCCGTTGTCAAACACACACTCCTGTTCGGCTCCGAATCATGGGTCCTCTACCGGCATCACCTACGGCTCCTAGAACGCTTCCACCAGCATTGTCTCCACTCCATCCTCAACATTCATTGGAGCGCTTTCATCCCTAATGTCGAAGTACTCGAGATGGCAGAGGTCGACAGCATCGAGTCCACGCTGCTGAAGATCCAGCTGCGCTGGGTGGGTCACGTCTCCAGAATGGAGGACCATCGCCTTCCCAAGATCGTGTTATATGGCGAGCTCTCCACTGGCCACCGTGACAGAGGTGCACCAAAGAAAAGGTACAAGGACTGCCTAAAGAAATCTCTTGGTGCCTGCCACATTGACCACTGCCAGTGGGCTGATATCGCCTCAAACCGTGCATCTTGGCGCCTCACAGTTTGGCGGGCAGCAACCTCCTTTGAAGAAGACCGCAGAGCCCACCTCACTGACAAAAGGCAAAGGAGGAAAAACCCAACACCCAACCCCAAGCAACCAATTTTCCCCTGCAACCGCTGCAACCGTGTCTGCCTGTCCCGCATCGGACTTGTCAGCCACAAACGAGCCTGCAGCTGACGTGGACATTTACCCCCTCCATAAATCTTCGTCCGCGAAGCCAAGCCAAAGATAGCTTGAAGTATAACTAGTAGCTATTTCCCTATCAAGAAGGTATTACCTAAGTTCAGAACTCATGAAAGCTGACCCTTTGTCACTATGAATGAAGTTAGGATATTTGAAAATACTAAAAATCATATCAAGGGATTTAATAACAGAATTAGCAGAAAATAGTACAACAAAAGTAAAACAAGAGAATTCATCATTAATATTAAAAAAGTAGGAATTCTTATTATTTGAGGGTAGTGGTCCTTTAAAATCCACTCCAAGGCATTCAAATGGTCTAGCCACCTTAATCAATTGGAAGGGGAAGGTTTGTTTTACCATGGTTTACACTCCACACAAACTGTACACTCGTTAGTCAATTTCCTGATGTCTTCTAGTGAGTAGGGAAAATTGAGGGACTGCACATAATTATAAAATTTAGTGACCCCCGGGCGACATAATTCATCATGAAGGCATTTCAAATGGTCTAGCTGCAGAGTTGCACAGGTCATACGAGAAAGCGCATCCGGAAGGTTATTGAATTTTCCTGGGTGATAAAGTATATCATAAGTAGAAAGCTCAATTCGCCAATGCATGATCTTATCATTTTTAATCTTGCTCTTCAATTTAGTGTTGAACATGTAGGCAACAGATTTTTGATCTGTCAGTAAAGTGAATTTCCTTCCGGCTAAAAAGTATTTTCAATAGCAAATGGATTCTACAATAGCTCACATTTCCTTTTCAATAGAGGATTTCCTGACCTCTGGCCTTTGTAATATCCAAGAGAAAAAGGCTACTGGTCTACCAGCTTGATTTACTGTAGCTGCTAAGGCCCAATCTGACACATCAGATTCCACTTGGAATGGTAAATCCTCATCAATAGCTGACATTGTCGCCTTGGCTATATCCTGTTTGATGTTTTCAAAAGCATGGAGGGCTTCTTCAGACAGGGGAAAACTAGTAGTTTTAAATAGCGGCCATGCTTTATCTGCATAATTGGGCACCCAATAAGTGTAATAGGAGAAAAACCCCATGCAACGCTTGAGGGAATTTTGTGTCACAGGTGGGGGTAGCTCCATGAGTGGTCTCATTCTCTCTGGGTCTGGGCTGATCTCACTACATAGCCTAGTATAGCCAGGTGTTTTGTGTGTTATACACACTTGTCATTGTTAAGGGTTACGTTCAGATGCTTGGCCACCTGGAGGAATTTTTGTAAGTTCCGATCGTGATCATTTAAGTCCTTGCCACATAGGGGTATGTGGCTTGCAAGTTATGAGCATCTACTTGCTTATCCATCTCCCTTTGGAAAATGGATACACAGTTGGTAACTCCAAAAGGAACTCTTATAAACTGAAAATGTTTGCCATCTGCATCAAAAGCGGTAAACTGCCTTTCATCTTTGTGAATAGGCACCTGATGATAAGCTGATTTCAGATCAAATGTGGAATATAGTTCGTATTGCACAATCTGGTTCACCATGTCTGAGATACAAGGCAGGGGATAAGCATCTAGTCGCTTAAACCTGTTCATAGTTTCGCTGTAGTCCACGACCATTTTGTGTTGTGCCATTTTTGACGACCCCAACTTGTGCGCACCAAGGACGTACTGGGTTCAATTATTTTTTTTTCTTTCAATAACTATCTAACCTCGTCCTTAATAAAGAGTCGCTCCTCTTTGCTATAGCACCTACTCTTTGTAGCTATAGGCTTACAATCCAGGGTTAAATTGGTAAAAAGACATGGAGGTTTAATCTTTAGAGTTGATAACTCGCAAACAGCCTCTTGGGGTACGGTGATCGATAGTAATGGGCCATTAAACACCATTGTGATACTTTTCATTGGGCACTGGAGATCTAATCCTAAAATCATCAGAGCTCACAGACCGGGGAGCGCGTGCAATTTGAAATCTTTCTATTAATTTCCCTGGACCTTCAAGGCTATTTTACAACAACTTGTAACATCTCATTTTAGTCCAGAACAAGCCATGGAAATTTTATATTTAGACGGGTATAAGGTAAGATTCAGGCGCTAGCAGTCGCAGAGTGAATATAGCTGTCAATATCACCCGAATTGAACAAACAGTCAATAGGTTCTCCATTTAACTCCACTTTCATCGTGGAATGCATCAAGCCAGGAGGTTCATCTTGATTTATTGTCCTCGACGCCAGAACCAGGTCTCCCCATGGACAAAATCTGTCAGAATTTGTCACGTCGCTGGCAGTTCCACTTACAATTTTAGAAGAAGAAAAAGGAGGAGAAGAGGAAGAAGAACTAGATGAACCATTGGCTCTCCAGGGCAACACAGCAGCTTTGCCGTGGAACCCCTGCTTATTAGTAGTGCTTGAGCACTTCTTCTTACTCTTCAATGCATGGAGTGAGCTAGGCAAGGACTCCCATGCCCAGCAGGTTATGGCCCAGTACCCTCGCTTTCCGCAGTTAGCACAATTGGCTTGCTGCGCAGGGCACTGAGAGTGAACAAGTAGCATCAAACGGCAAAAGTAGGATCTTCTGTAGTGGCTTTTACGCAGCAGTTTTGTGGCACACAGAAGTAGATCATCACTGCGGGTCGCCTTGGTACTGTCGTTTCAGCACCTCTTTCTTTCTCAAGGACTTTAGCACTTTGTAGTGCAGCCCTATGGGTCTTCACTTGTTGTAGAGCAGCATTAAATGTTAGACCCGGGATCTCCAGTAAACATTGCCTGAACTACCCCGACTCCAATCCGCTTATGAATGCATCCAGCATCATAGATTCTCAGTGGGCTTCAGCTGTGACAGCAGCACAAGGACAGACTCTGGATAGCCCTTTTAGTGCGTGTGCAAAAGCATCTTTACTCTCTCCGGCTTGTTGTCTTCAAGCGTCAAACTGATGTCTTGCAAACAATGTGTTTTGTGGGATATCATAATAAGTTCTGAGGAGATTCCACGCATTTTGGTAGACAGCTGTCTCCCTAACCACAGAGTAGGATACTTCTCTGAGGAGAACCACAAGATGGTCCATTTTCACTGCGTCTTGCACAATATTGTTCACTCACATATATGCTTCAAACACTGGAACCAGTAGTGAAAAATTTCTCCAGCTCAGGTGGCATATTGATCTATCTCAAGTCTTTCCAGGTTTTAGGGAATTATCCATGATTGAAAGTCTGTTAATAAAATTAATATGCCATAGACATGGACGAGACAAGCTTTATTCTATTACTGGGCTTTCATTAACAGTCTATAACCACCACTAAATTGGCCAGTGGGAAAATATCTCCGCCTGTTATACCAGTAGGGTGGAGTAGCTATACAGCCATAGCCAATAGCAAGTAGTCAGTATAATACCCCCCTCCCCCCTCATTACATCAACACAATGTGATATGGTAACATCTTTTTGGATGTAACTTAAAGAGTTATTCGAGCATATTTTTAAGGTTAAAATTTCATTGGATCCATTATTATTTTTGTTAGGTAGTATGAAAAAATTGAATTTGGAATTGAGATTGACTAGATTTCAAATAGCATTTTTGAGACTGGCATTTGCTGTTGCTAGAAAATGTATAGCGATTACATGGAAAAATTAGGTTGATTTGAGTTTACGTAGATGGCCTATGGAATTGAGATCTTGTATTCCAGTGGGAAAAAAAAACACATAATTTACATGATAATTATTTTTTATATCGGAAATTTGGAGCCCTTAGTTGGATTATATGGGCATAAAATTGTGAATTCTTCGGCCATGTTGTGGTGGTGTTGTTCTATTCCATGGTACCTAATTTTTCTTTTCTTTATTTCCTTAGTGGTAGATATAGATGGCAGGTATGGGAATGTTATGGGAGGACAGGTTGGAAGGAGGTAGAGGGTTGGGGTGGTTAGGGTGGTAGGGAGGGATATATATAAATCATATATTTCTAGTTGGACTTTAAAGATAGAACCGGGTGAAATTATTATGGGGACAAAAAAAATGGGAGACAAGTTGACCAGGTACTTTGGATCTGTCATCACTAGGGAAGACACAAATAATCTCCAAGATGTAATAGTGGACAGAGGACCTAGGGTAATGGAGAAACTGAACAAAATTCACATTAGGCAAAATATGGTGTTGGGTAGACTGATGGCACAGAAGGCTGATAAATCCCCAGAGCCTGATGGTCTACATCCCAGGGTATTAAGGAGGTCACTCAAGAAATCATGGATGCATTGGTAATCATTTTCCGATGTTCTCTAGATTCAGGATCAGTTCCTGTGGATTAGAGGGTAGCTAATGTTATTACATTTTTTAAGAAAGGAGAGAGAAACCCAAGAATTATAGACCAGTTAACCTGTCATTAGTGGTGGGGAAAATGCTGTAGTTAATAATAAAAGATGAAATAGCTGCACATTTGGATAGCAGTAACAAGATCAGACCAAGTCAGCATGGATTTACGAAAGGGAAATCATGCTTAACTAATCTTCTGGAATTTTTTGAGGATGTAACTATGAAAATGGATAAGAGAAAGCCAGTGGATGTAGCGTACCTGAACTTTCAGAAACCTTTGATAAGAACCCACATAGGATTAGTAGGGAAAATTAAGGTACTGACATAGATAGAAAATTGGTTGGTAGACAGGAAACAAAGAGTAGGGATTAACGGGTCCCTTTCAGAATGGCAGGCAGTGACTAGTGGGGTACCGCAATGCTCAGTGCTGGGACCACAGCTATTTACAATATGCACTATTGATTGAGATGAAGGGATTAAAAGTAACATTAGCAAATTTGCAGATTACATAAAGGTGGGTGCCAGTGTGAAATGTGAGGAGGATGTTATGAGAATGCAGGATGACTTGGACAGGTTGAGTGAATGGGCAAATGCATGGCAGATACAGTTTAATGTGGATAAATGGGAGATTATCCATTTTGGTGGCAAGAACAGTAAGGCAGATTACTGAATGGTGTGAAGTTAGGAAAAGGTGAAGTTCAATGAGATCTGGATGTCCTTGTTCATCAATTACTGGAAGTAAGCATGCTGGTACAACAGGGAGTGAAGAAAGTTAATAGCATGTTGACCTTCATATTAAGGGCAGATGAGCATAAGAGCAGAAAGGTCCTTCTGCAGTTGTCAAAGCCCTGGTGAGACCACACCTGGAGTACTGTGTGCAGGTTTGGTCTCCAAGTTTGATGAAGGACATTTCTGTCACTGAGGGAGTGCATCGTAGGTTCATGAGGTTAATTCCCAGAATGGCAGGACTGTCATATGTTGAAAGATTGGAGCAACTGGGCTTGCATACTCTGGAATTTAGAAGGATGAGAAGGGATCTGATTGAAACATATAAGATTATTAAGGGATTGGACATGCTAGAGGCAGGAAACGTTCCCAATGTTCGGGGAGTTCAGAACTAAAGGCCTCAGTTTATGAATGAGGGGTAGCCCATTTAGAATAGAGTTGAGAACAAACTTTTTCACTCAGGGAGTTGTGGATCTGTGGAATGCTCTGCCACAGAAGGTAATGGAAGCCAATTCTCTGGATTCTTTCAAGAAAGAGTTAGATAGAGCTCTTAAAGATAGCAGAGTCAAGGAATATGGGGAAGAGGCAGGAATGGGGAACTGATTGTGGATGATTAATCATGCCCACGGTGAATGGTGGTGCTGGGTCTAAGAGCCAAATGGCCTACTTCTGCACCTATTGACTATTGTCTATTGAAATTTACCACCTTGCCTCTTTCCTTCTATGCCTTGGGCCATTTTCAAGTCGAGAAATATTCTGTTCATAGTATCTCTTGTGGCATTTAGCAGAACTTTTATGATCATTCTTGGTGGTTAAGATTTGTAACAATGTAAAGGGCTATGAATACCTAAAATGATTCACAACCTCAACAACCAGCATACTTTGGTACATATAAGACACCTCTTGTACATTTCCTGTAGAAGTGGCACTTCTGTCTTTTCAAAGTAGTGGCGAGGGAAACACCAATGAGAGCACATGAAGCATGACCACTACCTCCATTTTCAACCTGTCACTGAGCACAATCTCAAACAACAATGATAGTCTTCCCCATGGACTGACATTTTTCAATGGGCTAACAATGCCAGCAGAATTGCATCGAAAATGATGCTGTCATTTTTTGACACGCTAATTTTTTGTGTTAATGCATAATGTTATTATGTGAAGACTTTTTTTCAAAACTCTCAGTATTCCTCAAAGGTCAATATCTTACTAGCTTTCATTGAGAAGTAATTTGTCATGTATTCCTAATTCTAGATTAACAGTAGCCCATAAATGCATAAATCTGCATAACATCAAATATAATTACCCAAAAGTAATAGCACACAATTGGATGGATTCCAGATTTCAGGTTGTGCAAGAATATTGATGAATTCTTGGAAGTGACAATATAATGCTTCTTCTTAATTACCTGGCTGGAATTTTGCAAAACAAATATTATGGTGCAATCATTTTGTGTGGGCTTTTGAACCTGCTTGGCTAGAACATTTAGGTTTCTTGTTGTTGATAGTATGAAGTCAGGAAAAATAGCTGTGCTTAATTTTGTATGCAGTCCATTTAACATTACCATATGGAAAGATTTTCTGAAGTTCTGACTATTTGGGATTGTTGGAAGTTCATGCATACTATGCAACAGGTTATCCTGAGAACATAGGAACTAAATTCCAGTGATCTTCATCCAATCAGATAGCCAGTCACGCTAAATCAAAATCAGATTAATCTGATTGGATACTTTAGATTTATAATTCTCTCCAGACATTGTGCTCTAAACTGTCAGTTTAAATTGTAGTAGTGTCACATCAGACTGGTCTGTTCGTGAGAATCCCTTATGTAAGCTAGATTCTGGAAATGCTTCAATCTCTCAGACATCCTGCACCAATTTTGCATCATATCTTCGATCTTTCCTTCAAGATTATTTATTGGGGAAGAGGTTTGAACTCCCATTCATCATAATAAACAGATAAATTATGTCAACAATTACATATGTATATCACACATACATTTAAAAGCTTTCATTTATGTTATTAATTTTTAGATTGCTTGATCGGAATTGGGATGTCTTCTAAAGTAGAGAAAGATGGCATCATTAACAGAAGCATAAATGTTTGTAGTTCTTTATAATGATGGTATTAAATGGCACCAATAATGCACTAACCGGCATGCCTTACAGCTGATACATGTGACAGTCTTTCCACCAGTTAAATTTAGGTCAAGTCATTACATAATTTATTATTGGTCAAGGGATTGCATGCATAAGGGTCGGGAGTGCTGCATCATTGCTGCACAGCTGAGAAGACCAATCTACACGCCAGCAACTTTCCCAGCAAGGACAAAAGCTTAGCAATCTTCAAGGCATACATAGAAGGACAACATGCTTCAGTGGTCAGGGACACTTGGGGAGGCAAATTCTTTAAATATCTTATTGCTTCCTATTTCAGCTCCTGCTCCAAATGGAACAAAAGTCTTTGACTGTCACTACCTACAATCAGGCCTGCAATGCACAAGGACAAATTTGAGACTTGGGTTATATAATTCTAGTTCCCTTGTATTATAAGCTTAAGTGTTTATATTTATCTTAAATTTTGGGTTAATGGTCTTTACAGGAGAGCTTGTTTCTAAAAGAAAATGACCTCTGCAATCCTGCTGGTGTTACATTGAGGAAATTACAACTATTTCTTCTTATCTTACATGGAGGGATGGACATTCTTATAGACTCAATTTCCTGCTAACTCACCTTGCGGGGCAATGTGCAGCCATAATTTAAATCCAGGCATTCAGTGCAGATTGTAAATGCAATTGCAGGTAAGACAGAGCATAGAAGCACAGGACAAGGATGAAGGTACTTCACCCCTCAAGCTCTTCTGCTACTTAGTATTGGATCTGTAAATTTCAACCAATTTGTCTTGTTGGCAACAGTCCAAAGGGAAGTATGTTACAGGAATAAGAGACAAAAAAAAGAGTATCATAACAGGAACTGATCAATTGAGTTGCAGCCTTGGTATCTATAGAATAAATTCTTGGAAAAAATTATAAGATCAAAATTCCCAGAGAGATAAGAAAGCTTGAAATCAGCCATCAGTGCTTGGTATTCATGTTAGCCTCAACACAGTCATTAGATTATTCAATATAGAAAAAAGTTTCATTTACAAATATAAAGTTCCAAATATACATAAATGATTCAAATAGTTACATTATAAAGTCTTAAGCAGAATAGTTACATTATAAAGTCTTAAACAGAAAGCTCATACAATATCAGGTGTATCTTGAGTCGATGCCTAAAACAGGCTTTTGTGTCACATGTTATGTCCCATCTTAAATAGTGATGTGCTTCCATTGTAAAACCTGCAGGATTGCAGAGGTAATTTCTTTTAGCACAAATTATATAGGGCAAGATCCCACTTAAAACAGAGGCTCAATGAAGGTTTTCCTCTGAAGGTATTTATTTGGGGATAAATAGTGGACCAATATCGATCTTATATGGTGACTGAATGCAGATTAGACCTCAGGTTAACCACTTGTCCAATTGGGTGAATCTACAAGGTGCAGAGCTCTCTGGGTTCTGCAAAATAGTGTCATCAGTGGTTATGTGCTCAAATTCTTGATATGGGACTTGAACCAATACCTTATGATTCAGAGGCAAGAATGTTACCCACTGAACCTCAGTTGCCACTAATATCCATCACTTAGAAATATCACAAATGTTTTATCCATAACATGTATTATAAACTGGTAAATTACATTTCAAAGAACCCCATAGAATACTTTGGTCTTTGCTGCTTAAGACATTTCACACTAGTTTCACATATTCAATTTCTCATCACAAAAGTAATTTGCAACATTGCAGCCTCAGCAGTAACTGGTAGAACAATTTTCTGTGGAACCAGGCGCAAAATACATTTTTATTAAATGTAAAAAAAACACACTGGTTTGTTAAAGAGCATTGGATCTGCTCCACCAGGAAGGAAAGTTGAAATTCATTCCCATATCTCTCAATGCCCTTTCTCTCTAGAATCAAATCAATTGTTTCCTGAATCTATTTAGATTTGGTCCATTGAACTGGCAACTTATTTTATGACTCTATTACATTTTGGATGAAAAAGGTTATGCTTGACTTCCCATTTTATTCCTAACTTCCTCATCTTGTCTCAAATTCCCTTGGCAATTGAACAAATTGCCACACTGAACAATTTACCCAAATTAATTCTGTCAATTGCTTCATAATTTTGAATACTGCCCTGAGTTTACCTCAAAGTAGTCTCTCCAAAGTAAACAAATGCAATTTCCTTAACATTTTGTCATAATTGAAATTCCTAATACCTGAGAACATTTTTTGGTTGCTGAGTAACCTTTAAAGGACAATAATTTTCTTCATCTAATTAGGACGTGAATTGCAAGCAGTAATCCAGATGGAGTTTAACCAAGGCATGTGCAGTAACAATAACAAGCCTTATTTGATTTGTCCTCTATCCATCTGTTAATGTCAACCATTATATGATTCATTGTGTACTACTGCATTGTAGCGCTATGCTTATAGTTTCACAGCAGCAGTGAGAATACTTGCTGTAATGATGTGGGATGGGATTGCTTAACAGGACTAGTGTCAAATAGACTTGACTGACAGATTTCTTACATTAAAGAACATTAACAAATCAGTTGAGCTTCCACAACAAGACTCTTCACCTTTACTGACAGTGGCTTCTTATTTAATTGAATTTAACTCTGCCAGCTGCTGCAGGAGAATTTGAACTTTGGTCTACAATCAGTTACCTATGCTTCCAGGTAACCTGACCTCTATACTAGCTTGGTTATGGAGATTAACTTACTTGGAAGTTAATTAACTTACCTGGAGCCTTAAAAGTAAAGAATAAAAGAAGTTTGAATTGCATCTGATAAACATTTGGAATTAATACAAAATTAAGGGTTAGTGGGGAAATATTAAAATTTCAGAGTTCAATGCCAGATGGCCGCCAAAAATTGCTTCATTGATCTAAAAATACAGTTGTATCTAATGGAATTTGTCACTGAATTTTTTCTACAAGGGTATGGTCATTTTGGTTTAATGCAATAATGTAAAAGAGATAATGGAAGTCATCAACTCTTTTCACATCTTCTTATTTCCAATTCCCCTGGGATTTATCACAAGCACAAAATCTAAATGTACAAAAACATACTAAACTAGATTCAGCTGGGAGCTCCTTTGTCTCATGACTACATGATTGTAGGTTCCAAGTCTTGTTTCATGGCCTCAGATCCTATTGGGTGAATATTTAGAAAACTTCTATGGAGGCGCTGAAATCTGAATGGAGATATGGTTGGTACAATGGTTTTCAAACTGCCCTCCTCAACTCACATTCCACCTTAAGTATTCCCTACGCCATAACTGCTCTATGATTAGTAAGGGATTGCTTAAGGTGGAATGTGAGTCGAAAGAAAAAGTTTGAAATCCATTGTTTTAATTGTACCTCATTGAGTTGTTCTGTGCACGGTTTCATAACTCCAAAGGAAATGGGCCAATGACAATTTTTCTCAAGCAAAATATTTCAGTAACAATTGGGTCTAGAGCAATTGTTCTTAACCTTCCCTTCCCACTCACATCCCACCTTAAGCAATCCCATACTAATCACAGAGCACTTATGGCACAGGGATTGCTTAAGGTGGAATATGGGGGCAGAAAGAAAACCACAGGACTTTAAGAGAAGGTCAAAGATCACAGTGAGCTATCAAACTAGGTGGTCATTGATGTCATTGATGGTCTTGTGATTGTGATATGAATAACATGACTGATATGCACACTCACATATCAACTCTGCCAAATTTAACATACAAAACACTTTGGGATATTTCTGAGCAAGTTAATAAATTTCCATGTTATTATTTAATGGCTCAGAGTGAATTATAATCTTCCAAGATATTGCTTGGGCATTTAAATGAGTCACAATAACAACTAATTTATAAGCAGTTTCCAACCTCTATACATTTGATCATTATTCTGCCCAGCAATTCAATCTCAAATGCATTGTTGAAGGAGCAGGCAATAATCAGCAAGATATTCTTTTACAGGCTCCTTATTAGTCTTATTCAATTTGGAAAGGATAGCATGACCAGACAAGATGAATGGGTGGAAAAACCGAAGAAGCCTCCTTAACAACAAATGATTTTATTATTAAAGTATAACTCATTCAACAAATTGTAAGTAGAATAGAAAACATTAACCACAGATCTAGTGATATTTTAATTTGAGGGTACTATAATGATAATTAGGTTACATTCATCAAACTTTCTTTTAACTCAGTCAGTGGTTAATGACTTAATTACTTTGAAAGTTACAACTTTTTTACTTACTGTGATCATCCATGCTCAGCACAAATTTGACAGCCAACCCCTAGCGTTTATCAGTTCCTGCTTTCATTCAGTCAGCTATCCTTCATGCATGGGTTCAACTTGCCTGTTAATCTCAAAAAAACATTTGTAGCAGCGTCAAATTTGAGATATCCTGTACTGAAAATTGGATCAGTACAGCAACCCAAAAACTGCAAATTGTGGAACTAAACATGACGTTGGGCAATATTTGTGGAGAGAAGAAACAGAGTTAATGCACAAGGACAATTAGTGATCTATTTACTCAAGTAATAACAGTGGCTAACTAAAGGAAGGCAATAGTTTTTAGCTAAGGAAGAATCATACCTGTGAAGATCAGGAGCGAGTGCTAGATGCCTGAAAATTGGCAGTATTGTCCTTGGTCCTTCCACACCGTATAATTTGCCTCAAAGACAAAAGGAGACTTGAAATGAGAACTGAGTTACTTAGCCATCAAATCAAGCTGCTGCAGCACTTGAATAATGTGAGAGAATGCATCAAAACCTGATTCATTGTCAAGTGATTTCATAAAACCTCAGCATGTTTACTGATTCATGCCTAAAGTGTTCCATTTTTTAAAAAGTGACCACCATCATTAAAAATAAACAGCTTACACTTCCATCAAATATTTGTGAATATGTGAACTGCTGAAGCAAACTGCAAACGTGTTGACTTTGAGAAATCAGGCTGAATAGCCAAGGCCAACTGGAATATTAAAATGAATAAAATTAATGTAATAAATTCATTTGACCTTCTCATCATAAATGAAGGAAAGTTTACCGGTACTCTCTCTGGTTTCCTCTGACTTCCCTCCAAAGTTAAAATAAACTATTTAGAGAACCTCTTGCAAATTCCCCTCCTGAACTGAATTTGATGGGAATCTGGGGAACCCCTTGCTGGATAGAATCATATTCAGCAGAAAGAAGATGGCTGCAGTGGTTGGAGGTGAATCATTTCAACCACAGGACTTCTCTGCAACAATTCCTCAGGATAATGTTCGAGGTTCAACCATCTTGAGCTGCACCTTCCTTCAGTCAGCACCATTAATGTCTCCTTGTATAATGAATCCATCCACAATCCAAATGCAATAAGACCTACAAAATATCAATGCCTGGGCTGGTAGATGACAAGTAACATTTGTGCTACTCAAGAATCAGGCAATGAGAAATGCAGTTATCACCCTCTAACATTCAAAGACATCACCATCCCTGAATCCATTACCATCAATATCCTGGGGGATTATCATTGACCATAAACTGAGCTGCATAGCAATATACTCAAAGAGGCTACAAAACCAGGTCAGAGGCTAAGAACTCTTTGATGAACAACTCATTTCCTCTTCCCAAAGCTTGTTCACCATTTAAAGCAATGGTTCCTGACCTTTACTTTTCCACTCCCATGCAACCTTAGTAACCACAAAGTACCTATGGCATGGGTGCAGGACATAGCCATCTCCACAACCATTCACTCACCTCACTACCGATGTACAGAAATAGCAATTTTCACCTTCTACAGGGAGAATTGTGGCAACGCACCAAGACTCTTTGGACAGCTCCTCCCAAGCCCACCACCTGCACCAGCTGGAATGCAAGAATTACAAAAGCATGGGTACATCATCTGAAGGTTGCCCTTCAAGCCACACATCACCATGACTAGAAATGTATTGCTGTCACGTCACCAGGCTAAGATCCTGGAAACCACCCCACCCCAACAACCTCAAAACCAGGTGTGTCGTTTTCTGTGGCTTGCAGCCATTGCAGAAAGCAGCTCACCACCACTTCACAAGGCAATTAAGGATGGACAAATGAATGCTAGCTCAGCCTATGAAGCCCAAACATTTGAATGATTTTTTTTTAAATACAAAGCTGCAAATGTTAATGTCAATTGGGGAATCCAATAGGGAATTGAAATCCCTATTTACTCAATAACAAAATTAAGATGTCGTTTAGTTTACAACATTTCATTATGAAATAAATGAAAATGGCAGTTTACAAAGCTTGAATCTCACAATAATTAGTAGTATTTTTCAGTTGTTACTTTGCTTGCAGCACAATGGTGTTATCGTCAGAATTAGAATTTATTGTCACAAACAAGTAACAAAATTCTGTTTTTTGGCAGCATCATAGAGCAAACGTTCATGTTATGAACCATCTTAAAACAATAATATAATAAAATAAAATAAAAATAGTAGAGCACAAAAAGTGAGGCAGTGTTGTTTGTTCATTGATCATTCAGGAATCTGATGGCAGCGGGAAGAAGCTGTCCTTATGCCACTGAGTGTCTGTCTTTAGGCTCCTCTACCTTTTTCCTGATGGTAGCAGAGTGAAGAGGGCATGGCCTGAGCGGTGAGGATCTTTGAGGACAGAGGTTAGAGTGAAATCTGGTGCCTGTGATGTCACAGGTTGAGTTAACAAAACCTCTGGAGCTTATTCTTGTCCTGAGGGTTGGCAATTCCATACCAGACATTGATGCAATCAGCCAGAATGCTCTCCACAGTACACCTGGAGAAATTTACAACAGTCTTCGCTGACATACCGAATCTCCTCAAACACTGGCGAGACTTCTTTGTGATTGCATCAATGTGGAGGCTCTAGGGCAGATCCTCAGAGATTTTGACATCCAGAAATTTGAAGTTCTTGACCCTCTCCACTACTGAGCCCTTGATGCAGACTGGGTCGTGTTCCCCTTCCTCCTTCCTGAAGTCCACAATCATCTATTTGGTTTCGCTAACGTTGGGCACAAGGTTGTTTTTGTGACGCCACTCCCATAGCAGAATAATTGAATCTCTTTGTGCAAATCACGGATAGATGTGATTAGACATGGTACTGATCACACAAATGATCATTTCTGGGTAGGATCACGTCCTTCAGGAAATTGACAAAAATGCTAGAGTAACTCAGTAGATCTTGCAGCATCCATAGGAGGTAAAGATATATAATTGACATTTCAGTCCTGAGTCCTACTTCAAGTAAAAGCCAGGCATGTGCCTGAATTAAAAGGCTGGGAAGAAGGGAAGAATGGACAGGGGGAGGAGTACAGACTTGATGAGCTATCAATGACTCAAAAGACTGGAGTTACAGAACAATAGACTTTTATTTACAATAAACTTAAAGATCATCCTGTGCTGTGACCCAGGCTTTCTGGGGAGGGGTTTATGATGTTGGAGCCTTGACACAGGGCCAAGAGGGAGGAGCCACAAGTACAGTTACTGAATGGGCAGAGCCAGATTAATGAGTGTACAGCAGTTCACATTTTCATCCCTTGTTATTTTTTTTTAATTTTCTCCAGCAGGATGACATGGGGGCACAAAGTCTTACAGGTTAAGTCCGTCCAGTGCCCTGGTTTTTCATTGTGACTGGCGGAGAGCCAGCTTCTATGCTGTAGCTGGGGCCATTGTTTCGTCCTGGGCCTCCAGCACTGTGTCGACCTGATAGGGGCGTGGTGACTTGACCAGAGTGACTAGAGCTAGGAAGTGATGGTATGTAGTGTGTGTCCATGGGTGAGTATGCTCCTCGGGTGTCCCCGTGTGTGTGAAGTCCTAGATGGAGACAGTTTCCTTGCGCCCATCCAGGTAGGCCATGTATGCATATTGGGGGTTCACATGGAGGAGAAGTGGATCAGTTTTATGGCCCCTTGTGTGCTTACGTAGCAGGACCAGCCCTGGGGATGTCAACCAGGATGGCAGGGTGGTCCCCAATGTATTCCTCCTGGGGAAGGAGAAAATTCGCTCACGAGGGATAGCATTGGTGGCAGTACATAACAGCGACCTGATAGCATGGAGTGCCTCGAGAAGGACTTCCTGCCAGTGAGAGACCAGCAGCCCCCGGGACTTGAGAAAGGCAGATGGCCTTCCACATGGTGGCGTTCTCCCTCTCCACCTGGCCATTCCCTTGTGGGTCATAACTAGTGGTCCTGCTAGTGGCAATACCTTGGCCAGCAGGTATTAGCACAGCTCATTGCTCATGAACAAGGACCCCCAGCTGCTCTGAACATATGATGGGTACCTGAACAGGGCAACCAAGCTGCACAGTATCCTGATGACCATGGTGGTGGCCATGTCCAGGCAAAGGGGAAATGTCAATACTCATCGATGACTGTGAGGAAATACACATTTCGGTTAGTGGAAGAAAGGGGTTTGAAAGACCGTGTGACTTTTACCAGGTGTGCTCTATCTGGTTGGTAGAAGTGCGATTTGCACTCTAGGCAGATCCCGCAGTCCCAATGGAGTACAGCAGGTTACAAGATTTGATGAAGTGGAAAGATCTCATGACACCAGGGTGGCAGAGGTTATTGTGGAGGGATTTGAGGCGGTCTTATTCGGCATTGGCACATGTGTCTCGGGACAGAACATCTGGGGCTCGTTGAGTTTCCCCGGCCAAAACAGAATATCATTATTCTAGATGAAGAGTTTGAACCTCCACCTTCAAATGTTATCATTCTTTATTTTACCTCACTGTTTGTTGTTAAGCATGAATGCCACAGCCCATTGGTCTGTGAGCAGGGTAAAATGTCTGCCAGCCAGGTAATGTCTCCATTGCTGCATTGCCTCAAATATTGCCTGAGCCTCTTTCTCAATGGAGGAACATTGGACTTCAGAGCCCTGGAGGGTGCAGGAGAAGAAGGCCATGGGCTGACCTGCCTGATTAAGCTTAGTAGCCAGGATGAAATTGGACACATTGTTCTCCACCTGAAATGTGAGTATGTTGGGGCCTTAGTGATGTCTTCTTTTATGCGACAGAAGGCTGCCTGGACCTCTTTTGCCATGGGGAAGGATGTAGACTTGATAAGGAGTGAGCTTTTTCTTCATAATTATGGACTTACTGGGCATAGTAGGAAAAGAACCCAGGCATCTTTTCAGGGCCTTGAGGATGTGGGGGAAGGGTGAACTCTAGCAGGGGGTAGATGTGGTCGGGGTCAGGGCCATTGACTCCATTCTCCACATCACAGCCAAGGATCGCCAGGTGGGTAGAGTGGAAAACACATTTATCCCTGTTGAAAGTTATTTTGAGACTTTTGGCAGTTGTGAGGAATTTCTGGAAGTTGGCATCATGATCTTTCAGGTTATGGCGCACAGGTCATTTTGGTCTACCATCCAGTCCATCTCCCGCTAGAAAATGGGGACACCTTAGGTAACACCAAAGGGAACCCTGAGGAAATGGTAGAGGCGGCCATCTGCCTTGAAGGCAGTGTACCGGTGGGATGGGGAGCTGGTGGTAGGCATATTTCAGTTCAATCCTGGAGAACACACAATATTGGGCAATTTGATTGACCATGTCTGCAGTGCAAGGGAGGGGATACGTATACAGCTGCGTATAGAGATTAATGGTCTAGCTATAATCAATCACCTTTCTGTATTTTCCCTCACTCTTGATCACCACTACTTGAGCTCTCCTTGGGCTGGTACTGGCCTTGATAATCCTCTCAATCAAGAGACGCCGCACTTCCGCTTTAATGAACACCCTGTCCTGTTCACTGTATCGCCTGCTTCTTCTAGCAACTAGTTTACAATTAGAGGGAGGGTTTGCGAACAGTGGTGTGGGATCGATAAAGAGAGTAGAGAGACCGCAGGTTAGTTGGACCAATGTGGGGGGTGTGTGAAGGGGGGAGCAGAGTGCCCAGCTGACAAAATGTGAATTGCCATCCGTGGGTGGCGGGAGGGGACCGTCATATTTCATCGTAACACTTTTTTTTTAAATTTTATATTTTTCACACCATACATCACATTAGCCATGATATACACTTTTTCTTTTTCACACATATACAGTGACTTTTTCTCCCCCCCCCCCCTCCTCCCAAGCCACCCCCCCACCCCCACCCCTCTCATCCATTTTAGGTATACAATCTAGGTTGCATTAAACCAGTCAGACAATGTTGTCATTCAACAAAAATACACCAGAAATTCTACTGAGTCCATTCTTTTCTTTCCTTCTCCTTCCATCAACTTAGGTAATGTTTGTCCCCGGTAGGTTTTCGCTATTGTATTTAATGTAAGGCTCCCATATTTGTTCGAATATTTCAATATTATTTCTTAAACTATATGTTATTTTTTCTAATGGAATACATTTATTCATTTCTATATACCATTGTTGTATTTTCAAATTATCTTCCAATTTCCAGGTTGACATAATACATTTTTTTGCTACGGCTAGGGCTATCTTAACAAATCTTTTTTGTGCATCCTCCAAATCAATTCCAAATTCTTTGTTTTTTATGTTACTTAGGAGAAAGATCTCTGGATTCTTTGGTATATTGTTTTCTGTTATTTTATTTAATATCTGATTGAGATCTTCCCAAAATTTTTCTACTCTCTCACATGTCCAGATTGCATGAATTGTTGTTCCCATTTCTTTTTTACATCGAAAACATCTATCAGATACTGTTGGGTCCCATTTATTTAACTTTTGAGGTGTAATGTATAGTCTGTGTAACCAATTATATTGTATCATACGTAGCCTCGTATTTATTGTATTTCTCATCGTTCCAGAACATAAATTCTCCCATGTTTCCTTTTTTATCTTTATATTTAAATCTTGTTCCCATTTTTGTTTAGTTTTACCATTTGTTTCCTCATTCTCCTTTTCTTGCAGTTTAATATACATATTTGTTATAAATCTTTTGATTAACATTGTATCTGTAATCACATATTCAAGGTTACTTCCCTCTGGCAAACTCAAATTGCTTCCTAATTTATCCTTCAAGTAGGATCTCAGTTGGTAATATGCCAGCGCTCTATCTCCAGTTATATTGTACTTATCTCTCATTTGTTCAAAGGATAAGAATCTACTTCCTGAAAAACAATTTTCTATTCTTTTAATCCCTTTTTTTTCCCCCATTCTCTAAAGGAAAGGTTATCTATTGTAAAAGGGAGTAGCTTATTTTGCGTCAATATTAGTTTTGGTAATTGGTAATTTGTTTTATTTCTTTCTACATGAATCTTCTTCCATATATTGAGGAGATGATGTAATACTGGAGAAGTTCTATGTTGTACCAATTTTTCATCCCATTTATATAATATGTGTTCAGGTATCTTTTCCCCTATTTTATCTAATTCTAATCTCGTCCAGTCTGGTTTTTCCCTTGTTTGATAAAAATCTGATAGGTATCTTAATTGTGCGGCTCTATAATAATTTTTAAAGTTTGGCAATTGTAAGCCTCCTTGTTTATACCATTCTGTTAATTTATCTAGTGCTATCCTCGGTTTCCCCCCTCTCCATAAAAATTTCCTTATTATTTTCTTTAACTCTGAAGAATTTTTCTGTCAGTTGTATTGGCAATGCCTGAAATAAGTACAATATCCTTGGAAAAATGTTCATTTTAATACAGTTTATCCTTCCTATTAGTGTTAGTGGTAGATCTTTCCAATGCTCTAAATCGTCCTGTAATTTTTTCATTAGTGGATTATAATTGAGTTTATATAATTGGCCTAGATTTTTGTTTATTTGTACACCTAGGTATCTTATTGCCTGCATTTGCCATCTGAATGGAGATTCTTTCTTAAATTTTGAGAAATCCGCATTATTCATAGGCATTGCTTCACTTTTATTTACGTTTATCTTGTAACCCGACACTTCCCCATATTCCTTCAATTTCTTATATAATTCTTTTATTGATAGTTCTGGTTCTGTTAAGTACACTATAACATCATCCGCAAATAGACTGATTTTATATTTATTCCTTTTATATTATTATCTCTTCTTATCAATTCTGCTAGTGGTTCTATAGCTAGCGCAAACAATAAAGGTGATAGTGGGCATCCCTGCCGCGTTGACCTGCTTAAGTTAAATTACTTTGATACATGTCCATTTACTGTCACTTTCGCTAACGGTCCCTTATATAATGCTTTAATCCAATTAATATACTTCTCCGGTAAACTGAATTTTTGCAATACTTTGAACAAATAATTCCATTCTACTCTGTCGAAGGCCTTCTCTGCGTCTAAAGCAACTGCTACTGCAGGTGCTTTATTTCCTTGTACTGCATGAATTAAGTTAATAAATTTACAAATATTGTCTGTTGTGCGTCTTTTTTTGATAAATCCAGTTTGGTCTAAATTTACCATTTTCGGTACCTGTTCTGCTAATCTGTTTGCTAATAGTTTAGCTATTATCTTATAATCTGTGTTTAGCAAAGATATTGGTCTATATGACGCTGGTGAGAGTGGATTTTTCCCTTGTTTTAGTATTACTGTAATTATTGCTGTTTTACATGAATCTGGTAAGCTTTGTGTTTCATCAATCTGGTTGATTACATCCAGGAGGGGCGGAATTAATAAGTCTTTAAATGTTTTGTAGAATTCTATTGGAAATCCATCCTCCCCTGGTGTCTTATTATTTGGTAATTTTTTTATTATCTCTTGTATTTCTACTGTTCCAAATGGTTCTGTTAATTTATTTTGTTCCTCTATTTGTAGTTTTGGTAGTTCAATTTTAGTCAAAAATTCATCTATTTTCCCTTCTTTCCCTTTGTTTTCAGTTCGGTATAATTGTTCATAGAATTCTCTAAAGTTTTCCTTAATTTCTTTTGGATTATATGTAATTTGTTTGTCTTTTTTCCTTGATGCCAATACCATTTTCTTAGCTTGTACTGTCTTAAGCTGCCATGCTAGGATTTTGTGTGTTTTTTCACCTAGTTCATAATATTTCTGTTTTGTCTTCATTATATTCTTCTCTACCTTATATGTTTGTAATGTTTCATATTTTATTTTTTTATCCGCCAATTCTCTTCTTTTAGTTGTATCTTCCTTCATTGCTAATTTTTTTTCTATATTTACTATTTCCCTTTCCAACTGCTCTGTTTCCTGATTATAGTCCTTCTTCATCTTGGTTACATAACTTATTATTTGCCCTCTGATGAATGCTTTCATTGCATCCCATAGTATAAACTTATCTTCCACTGATTCCATATTTACTTCAAAATACATTTTTAATTGTTTTTGAATAAATTCTCCAAAATCCTGTCTTTTAAGTAGCATGGGGTTTAATCTCCATCTATACATTCTTGGAGGGATGTCCTCTAGCTTTACTGTCAATATTAAGGGTGAATGGTCCGATAGTATTCTAGCTTTATATTCTGTTTTTCTTACTCTATCCTGCATACTAGCTGATAACAAAAATAGGTCTATTCTTGAGTATGTTTTATGTCTAGCCGAGTAGTATGAGTATTCCTTTTCTTTTGGGTTTTGTTTCCTCCATATATCCAAAAGTTTCATTTCTTGCATTGATTTAATTATAAATTTGGTTACTTTGTTCTTTCTGTTAATCTTTTTCCCCGTTTTATCCATATTTGAATCCAAATTCAGGTTGAAATCCCCTCCTATTAGTATGTTCCCTTGCGTATTAGCTACCTTCAAAAAGATATCTTGCATAAACTTTTGATCTTCTTCGTTAGGTGAATATACATTAAGTAGATTCCAAAACTCCGAATATATCTGACATTTTATCATAACATATCTCCCTGCTGGATCTATTATTTCCTCTTCTATTTTAAATGGCACATTTTTACTAATTAATATAGCCACTCCTCTTGCTTTTGAATTATACGATGCTGCTGTTACATGTCCTACCCAATCTCTCTTTAATTTCTTGTGCTCCAATTCAGTTAAGTGTGTTTCTTGGATAAATGCTATATCAATTTTTTCCTTTTTCAGTAAATTTAGTAGTTTCTTCCTTTTAATTTGGTTATGTATTCCATTAATATTTAAAGTCATATAGTTCAGCGTAGCCATTTTATACTTTGTTTATCTTCTCTTTCCGTTTTTCCATCATTACCTTTCCTCCTTTTCCATTTCTGTTTTCTTAATTTAAACTCTTTATAAGACAACATTGCTACAACATCAAACATTTTCCTTATTCTCCTATTTATATCTTCTTTATCCCCAATCTCCCCTTCCCCTCCTGAGTTGTCCTTTATCCCTTGTCGGACAACCACATCTCCCCTCTCCATTTGGGTTTGCGAATTCACTCGCAAGCGTCAACTGATTTTGCAGTGACCGCTATTTCCCCCCACTCAGACCCCCGAGAAAAGATTTTGCTTTTCATATGTAACAAAGGTCACTCTTTTAATTCCCTCCTTATTCTCTCTATTCCATTACCTTCCCTTATTAATTCTTGTCTATACTATCTATATTTTCCTCTAAGTACAGATACATTCACGTATGCACATTGTATTTATTCACTCTTATACCTCTTTACCCACATACATATCAATCGTGGTCTTTTTTACTCTCATTACCCGTCTTCATCCCTCAGTCTATTTTTGTAATTGTTCTGCAAATTTTTGTGCTTCTTCTGGATCCGAGAATAGTCTGTTTTGTTGTCCTGGAATAAATATTTTCAATACCGCTGGATGCTTTAGTATAAATTTATACCCTTTCTTCCATAAAATCGCCTTTGCTGTATTGAACTCCTTTCTCTTCTTTAGGAGTTCAAAACTTATATCTGGATAAATGAAGATTTTTTGCCCTTTATACTCCAGTGGTTTGTTGCCCTCTCTTACTTTTTCCATTGTCTTCTCCAGTACCTTTTCTCTTGTAGTATATCTTAGGAATTTTACTAAAATAGATCTTGGTTTTTGTTGTGGTTGTGGTTTAGAGGCCCATGCTCTATGTGCCCTTTCTATTTCCATTTCTTGCTGTAGTTCTGGACATCCTAGGGTCTTAGGGATCCAATCTTTTATAAACTCCCTCATATTCTTGCCTTCTTCATCTTCCTTAAGGCCCACTATCTTTATGTTATTTCTTCTGTTATAATTTTCCATTATATCTATTTTTTGAGCTAGTAGTTCTTGTGTCTCTATAGCTTTTTTATTAGATTCCTCCAATTTGGCACGTTTAAAAGTTTTAAGTCCCCATATGTCATGCCCCGCATGATCAGCATCACAGTGGATCTTGGCTAAGGGGGCCTTTGAGGCCAAGGCGACTTTATATCTTACTGGCTTTGCTTTAAGGGAGTAACGCTGCATTGTATCAGGGTGGATAAAACTCTCAGTGCTCAGAATGCAGAAAGAAGGGACACTATGCAAAAGTATGTCGCTAACAGTGCTTCCACTATCAAAAAGATATCTTGTCAGCTGATTGTCCATCATAAATTGGGAGAGTTGATGTGGACTGTTTTGATCCAATGCTTTGGAGGCCAGTGTAGGTTTGTGGTCTAGTCCGTGTTGACTCAGTCTGGGACCATAATAGTGGCACCCATGTGGCGGCATGGTTATCCCTGGAAATTGACGGCGTCCAAAATGGCAGCCCACATGTTGCGGCGTGGCCTACTCCAGAAGAAGATGGCAGCCAAGATGGTGGCCCCCGTGCTGTACACATAGCAGTGCTGGGACTGGAAAGCGACTGTTATTGACATACTTTTGCATAGTGTCCCTTCTTTCTGCATTTCAAGCACATTGCATCTTTCGCCGGGCAGCTTTTCGGGGCTTATTTGGTTGGCCACAAAAGTAGCACTTTGGGAGCTCCTGGGAGATCGCAGCTCTAGTGGGCTCGCTTGTTAGACACAGTAGCGGATTAATGGCCTGTAAACCCGTGTCCCAAGATGGCGGCCCCCGTGTGGATCCCATGCCATTCACTGAATAAGCTTCCATGTTTAGGCAGGGTGCTCCCCAGCATTTCCCAAGGTCAATCGCCCCTTTTAAGTCAACTTACTCTGCTTGAGTAGCCCCTGGTGCACGTAGACACACCTGATGTCTGTGACATGGGCATCCCGGATCACGTCTTCAGTGTTTTGGATGGCCAACACCAACTGGAATTTGCACACTCATGCGAGTCCCTGCAGGGGACTTGATTCACCCAGTTGCTGTCTGTGGGTGGCCAGCATGTGCCTGGCATTTACTTTGTTGACTTTCTCCCTGTAGTGTTCCTTGAGTATGTTCATTGCTTCCCTGTACACTGAGGCATTGCTGATCATCAGGAAAACTCGATGTCTGACCCGGGAGAAGATTAGGTACAGCTTGTTTGCCTCTGTAGCCATGATTTGGAGGAATTTTGCAGAAAGACCTCAAACCAGTGTAGCCATAGTTCAAAGCAGTTTGAAGCTTCTGGTGATTGTGTGTCGATCTCCAGCTTATCAGGCTTCGAGAGTTGTTCCATCGTTGGGAAAAAATATTGATGCACTATCAATAACTCCAAAGACTGGAGTTATAGAATAATAAGTTTTTATTTACAATAAACTTGTAAGTAATCCTGTGCTGTGACCCAAGATTTCTGGGGAGGGGTTAGTGTTATGGTGTTGGAGGCTTTATACAGGGATAAGTGGGAGGAGACACAGTACAGTTACTGAATGGGGTGGAGCCAGATAAATGAGTGTACAGCAGTTTACCACAAGACCAATGGACAAAAGGTGTTGATTGGATGTGGAGAGGAAGACAGGAGAGAGGAAAGGTGAGAATTGATTGGGGAGGCGGGTGTGTTGGATGCTCTGTGTAAGCAGAGCGGGGAAATGGAGACAGAGGGGAAGAGAGACAGAGTGAAAGGAAAGGAAACATAGGGAAAGATGAGGTTGGGGGAGATATTAATGGAAACCAGAGAAGTCAATATTGATGCCAGACAGAAGATGAGGTGTTGTATCTGCCATTTGCAGGTGATCTCAGTCTGGCACTGCACAAGACCATGGACAGCTAGGTAATCACAAGATCATAAGATAAAGGAACAGAAGCAGGCCACTAGGCCCATCAAGTCTGTTCCGTGACTCTACGCTAAGCTGAACTATGCTCACCCGTAGTTCCAATTACCAGCCTTTTCCCCATATCCTTTGATATCCTTACTAATGAGATACTTATCCATTTCCTGTTTAAATGCTCCCAGCGATCTGGCCTCCACTGCTTTGTGCGGCAGTGAGTTCCACAAATTCACGACCTCTGACTAAAGAAGTTCTTCCTCCTCTCTATTTTAATTGGATAACTTCTAATTTTAAGATGATGATCCCTTGTCCTCGATTCTCGCATCAAGGGAAAACCTTATCTGCATTCACTCTGTCAAAACATTTCAATATTCAAAATGTCTTTTTGAGATGCCCCCCTCATTCTTCTATACTCCAATGAATACAACTCAAGAGGTGCCAAACACTCCCTATACGCTAGCCCCTGCATTCCAAGAATCATCCAAGTAAATCTCCTCTGCACCCTCTCCAACAACATCACATCCTTTCTAAGATAGGGGGCCCAAAACTATACACAGTACTCCAAATGGGGTCTCACCAGTGCCCCAGAGAGTCTCACCAGTGCCCCAGAGAGTCTTATTAACACCTCTCTACTCTTATTCCTCTGGAAATTAACGCTAGCATAGTATTCGCCTTCTTCACTACCAATCCCACCTGGTGTTGCCACTGGGAGATTCATGCTATTGCAGCCAATGGAGCCCAGGAAATTGACTCAAGCACTTCCATGTGCCATTTATTTTAGTGTGTCTGACATTTTACTGGCATCATATACCACCCGCCGCCTCCAACTCTCTGCCTGTATCGGGGCCTCCGCCTGCCTCACACGACCGAGGCCGGGGCCGCCGTCTCCCCCTTGCTCCTGCCCGTATCGGGGCCGCCGCCGTCTACCCTTCGCCCGGACCGGGCGATAAACGGTCTGTTAATGTAGCTGACGGTGGCTTGATTTAGAAGTTCTGAGACCACAGTGGTCTGCGCCCAAGGTAGAGGCACCTATGATCAGCAGCAGGCATGAGGGATTGCAGACTCCGGGAAACTGAAACCTGGCACAGAGCACCAGAGAAACAGAGAGAACAACCCCATTTGCGAAAGCAAAGAAGCGAGCTGCCCACCAGGCTCACCTTACAAAGCCGTCCTGTCCAGAGAAGAAACAAGCCTTCCGTCGCGCATGCAGCCATCTTCAGCGCAAACTCCGGGAGATCCAAAATGAGTGGTGGACTAGCCTCGCCAAACGAACACAGCTCAGCGCGGACATTGGCGACTTCAGGGGTTTCTACGAGGCTCTAAAGGCTGTGTACGGCCCCTCACCCCAAGTCCAAAGCCCGCTGCGCAGCTCAGACGGCAAAGTCCTCCTCAGCGACAAGATCTCCATCCTCAACCGATGGTCAGAACACTTCCAATCTCTTTTCAGTGCCAACCGCTCAGTCCAAGATTCCGCCCTGCTCCAGCTCCCTCAACAGCCCCTAAGGCTAGAGCTGGATGAGGTTCCCACCCTGGATGAGACATATAAGGCAATCGAAAAACTAAAAAGTGGCAAAGCAGCAGGTATGGATGGAATCCCCCCAGAAGTCTGGAAGGCTGGCGGCAAAACTCTGCATGCCAAACTGCATGAGTTTTTCAAGCTTTGTTGGGACCAAGGTAAACTGCCTCAGGATCTTCGTGATGCCACCATCATCACCCTGTACAAAAACAAAGGCGAGAAATCAGACTGCTCAAACTACAGGGGAATCACGTTGCTCTCCATTGCAGGCAAAATCTTCGCTAGGATTCTACTAAATAGAATAATACCTAGTGTCGCCGAGAATATTCTCCCAGAATCACAGTGCGGCTTTCGCGCTAACAGAGGAACCACTGACATGGTCTTTGCCCTCAGACAGCTCCAAGAAAAGTGCAGAGAACAAAACAAAGGACTCTACATCACCTTTGTTGACCTCACCAAAGCCTTCGACACCGTGAGCAGGAAAGGGCTTTGGCAAATACTAGAGCGCATCGGATGTCCCCCAAAGTTCCTCAACATGATTATCCAACTGCACGAAAACCAACAAGGTCGGGTCAGATACAGCAATGAGCTCTCTGAACCCTTCTCCATTAACAATGGCGTGAAGCAAGGCTGTGTTCTCGCACCAACCCTCTTTTCAATCTTCTTCAGCATGATGCTGAACCAAGCCATGAAAGACCCCAACAATGAAGACGCTGTTTACATCCGGTACCGCACGGATGGCAGTCTCTTCAATCTGAGGCGCCTGCAAGCTCACACCAAGACACAAGAGAAACTTGTCCGTGAACTACTCTTTGCAGATGATGCCGCTTTAGTTGCCCATTCAGAGCCAGCTCTTCAGCGCTTGACGTCCTGCTTTGCGGAAACTGCCAAAATGTTTGGCCTGGAAGTCAGCCTGAAGAAAACTGAGGTCCTCCATCAGCCAGCTCCCCACCATGACTACCAGCCCCCCCACATCTCCATCGGGCACACAAAACTCAAAACGGTCAACCAGTTTACCTATCTCGGCTGCACCATTTCATCAGATGCAAGGATCGACAATGAGATAGACAACAGACTCGCCAAGGCAAATAGCGCCTTTGGAAGACTACACAAAAGAGTCTGGAAAAACAACCAACTGAAAAACCTCACAAAGATAAGCGTATACAGAGCCGTTGTCATACCCACACTCCTGTTCGGCTCCGAATCATGGGTCCTCTACCGGCACCACCTACGGCTCCTAGAACGCTTCCACCAGCGTTGTCTCCGCTCCATCCTCAACATCCATTGGAGCGCTTTCATCCCTAACGTCGAAGTACTCGAGATGGCAGAGGTTGACAGCATCGAGTCCACGCTGCTGAAGATCCAGCTGCGCTGGGTGGGTCACGTCTCCAGAATGGAGGACCATCGCCTTCCCAAGATCGTGTTATATGGCGAGCTCTCCACTGGCCACCGTGACAGAGGTGCACCAAAGAAAAGGTACAAGGACTGCCTAAAGAAATCTCTTGGTGCCTGCCACATTGACCACCGCCAGTGGGCTGATAACGCCTCAAACCGTGCATCTTGGCGCCTCACAGTTTGGCGGGCAGCAACCTCCTTTGAAGAAGACCGCAGAGCCCACCTCACTGACAAAAGGCAAAGGAGGAAAAACCCAACACCCAACCCCAACCAACCAATTTTCCCTTGCAACCGCTGCAATCGTGTCTGCCTGTCCCGCATCGGACTTGTCAGCCACAAACGAGCCTGCAGCTGACGTGGACTTTTTACCCCCTCCATAAATCTTCGTCCGCGAAGCCAAGCCAAAGAAATATACCACCCATCCTTCCTTCCTAATGGAGACATTGGGTGCAACTATTGCTGATCTCTTACAGAAGAACCAGGAGCACATTGTGAACTCAATGAAAGAACATCAGTTAAATGATCCACACTTAGCATTTGCCAGTCTCAGTTTCAATGACCAGAGTAATAAAAGATTAATAAAAGGAGCCACTGCTCCTTTGCTATTCACAGCCCTTTTGTACAAATTGCCTGAAAGCTTCCAGCTCTGGTCCCAATAAATTTGCACCTCACATGGCTTAGAGCCATTGTGGCACAGAACTAATATGGACAGAGTGCCCTCACATGCAGGAGGTGAATACATCTCCCCTCGCTCATGTTTTTCCTCATCTCCAATGGAAACCTTTTATGTACCTGCCCTGAGATGATGAATGACGTCTTTTCAGCACTGGCTCACTTCCCAGCAGTCAACACAAAGCAGTTGAGAGCTTCTCATGAGGCTGCTGATAGGAAATAGTGAACAGGTCCTATTTTTGTGAAGGATTTGGTGCACACCCTAGTCCTCTTTCAAAATATTATTGGCCAACTTCACAGATTTGGCAAAAGGATTTGATTGGGGGTTGTTGAGTGCATTGAAGGAGAATGGAATCCAATTTCTTGGAATTTAATTAATTTAGACATAAAGCACAGTAACATCCCCTTCCCACCCATGATCCTGTGTCATCCAAATACCTTAATTAACCTACGACCCCCATACATTTTAAAGGCTGCAAGAAAACTGGATAACAAACGTGGGGAGAACATACGAACTCCTTACAGATAGTATCGGATTCGAACTTGGATTGGTGGCACAGTAATAGCATTGCACTAACAGTAACATTAACCAAGACACCCATTTGTTTGTAAGGATAGGAGAAAAACTTGTCACAGGATTTGAATAAAGTTTTTAAAGGACTTCTTTCTGTCAGACACCTTTTTAAAATCAACCGTACATAACCTCTACCCAGATTCCATGTAGATATTGCCTGAACAACGAGTCTGATTTTTCCCTGACAACTCTCATATCACTGATATCGGAGAAGAATTCAACCTCAAGTACAAGTTCAACTTTATGGTCACATGTACCAAAGAGCACTGAGGAAAACTGTGTGAATTAAGGAAATATTTGGTTTCTGATCAGGAATGGGAATACCATAAATTGTTCTGCAGGTTTCACACCTTGGAAATGAATTGCCTTTAATTTATCACTTCCTCATGTATTTCTGGAAGACTCTTTCCAATCACACTGTGGTTATGCCTTCAGCAGAAAGGCTCCAGTGTTCGAATCAACTTGACAACATATTTCAAGGGCATTTGGGGATTGGCATTAAATTCTGATTTTACTAGCAAAGCCACATCTTCAAATTCATGAATCATTATTTACCCACAAAATAGAAAAGGATTCTTACTTCTACAGTTCAGAATCAGAAACAGAATTTATTGTCATGAGCAAGTCACAAAATCCGTTATTTTGCAGCCACATCATAGTCTAAACATTCATATAAACCACTTTACAAATGTTTTAAAAGTGCATAAAAAATAAGGCAGTGTCTTTCGTTCATTAATTATTCAGGAATCTGGTGACAGCGGGGAAGAAGCTGTCCTTGTGCCACTGAGTGCTCGTCTTTAGGCTCCTATACCTTTTTCCTAATGGTAGCAGATTGAAAGGGTATGGCCTGGTGGTGGGGGTCTTTGAGGATAGAGGCTGCTTTTTAAGACACCGTCTCGTGTAAATGTCCTCGATGGAGTGAAGTCTGGTGCCTGTGATGTCACAGGGTGAATTAACAACCCTCTGGGTTTTTCTTGTCCTGAGAGTTAGAACCTCCATACCAGACATTAATGCATCCAATCAGAATGTTCTCCACAGTACACCTGTAAATGTTTTTGAGAGTATTTGAACATGATGTCCTTGACATTTTCCCTACTGGGTTGTATTCCCCTGACTTCCTCCTGAAGTCCACAATCATCTCCTTGGTTTTACTAATGTTGAGCGCAATATTGTTGGCAAACACCATTCAACGAGCTGATCTATCTCCCTCCTCTACGCTTCCTCATTTCCATTTGTCATTTTGCTGACAACGGTGGTGTCATCGGCAAATTTGTAGATAGCATTAGAATTGTGCCTGGCCACAGAGTAGTGGGTGTATAATGAGTAGATCAGTGGGCTAAGCACTCATTCTTGAGGTGGGCCTGTGTTGATGATCAGTGAGGAGGGGACATTGTTTCCAATTTGTACTGACTCTGGTCTTCCACTGAGGAAATCAAGGATTCAGTTTCAGGGTGGGGTATAGAGGTCCAGAGTTGGTAGCTTCTTGACCAGCTCTGAGGGAATAATGGTGTTGAAGGCTGAGCTGTACTGGATGAAATGCATCCATATGTATGAGTTGCTGTTTTCAAGGTGATCCAGAGCTGAGTGGAGAACCAATGATATTGTGCCTGGTGTAGAGCGACTATGATGATACGTGAATTGCAGTAGGACCAGACTTTGCTTAGGTACATGCTAATTCAGGCCATGACTAGCTGCTCAAAGCATTTCATCACAATAGAAATTATTGTAACTGTGTGTTAGTCATTGAAGCAGCTCACACTGTTCCACTTGGGCACCAGGGTGATTGATGCCCTTTTGAAGCAAGTAGGAACTTCCGTGTACACTCCGGCTAGTTGGTTGGTGCACATTTTCAGTACCCTGCCAGGTATGCCATCAGGGTCTGATGTTCTGAAATTGACCTCAGAGAATCCCTTTGTAGGGATTCTAATAGGTACTGATTGGTTCTTCTTCTCATAGCAGCATAGAAGATATTCAACTCATCTGGTAGTGAAGCATCACAGCTATCTATAGTGTTTGCCCTCGCTTTGTAGGCTGTGATGGTCTGCACTCACTGCCATTGCTGGCATGTATGTATCTTTGTCTCTAGCTTCCTCTGGATTTGCCACTTTGTTTTAGAGATGGTCTTCTTGTAGATATCTAGTTCCCCAGCCTTAAATGCCTTTGATCTTGTTCTAATAATGGCTTTTAGTAAAGTCTCATATGAGATAAGAATTTTTGTGTGTAGTTTGGACACTCCAGTCCCTGGTTCATTGCAGGCATGGTTAGAACAATATTTCAAATTAGACTTTTGTAAGCAATATAAATGATAATTTGGAACAATTGTAAATTGTTAACTTGTGTTACAACAAAACAAGGTTATGAGGTTAATGGGAGACACAGTTCTCGGACAAAAAATTTCCTGACTTATGAATACCTCTAATCTAATCAGAATTCTTTCACATCCACTGCCCATGCACTAGCTTTATCAAGTGTTTTCTCATAATTGTTTTAAAATATTTGATCTTGTAAAAACCTACAGGGCATTTACAGACTAATGAACTTGAAACATTTTGAGTTTAAACAAACAATAAGCTGCTCTAACCTCTTTTGAGGAAGTCCACCAACATTTTTATATGGTTTGCATTAAAACAATCCAGGGTTAGAACTGAGGTTGAAAAGAAAATTTAAGATAAGATTCCTAAACTAACCCTCTGCTGAGAGCTCGTGAGTTGGCTGTGGTGTCATTGAAAGGCAACAGAACATCGAAGGAGTAAGGATGAATTAGTATTCTTGCTGTTACAGCTGGGAGAAAATGACTAAATGGTGAGTGTCCCTATTTCTCAATCTACAAAGTGGCATTCCTTTAGCTACTTTTCCCAGCAGATCATATCCCAACATCCATTACAACCATTCTACTATTTTAAATCTTAATTCTAAGCACTATATTCTGTACTTTACTTTGCAACGCTTTGTTGTACTTATGTAGGGGTTGATTTTTCTGGCTGGCAAACAAACAAAGAAACTAACTGTGTCTCGGTGCACATGACAATAAAAAAAAACAAGTCATCAACAAAAGAACATTCATGTCTGCTTTAATGAGTTTATTAACCATAAATGTTCATGGATTTGGAAATTTCATCACAGCCCAAGGGAATAAAAACAAGTTGAGAGGGACCCGAAGGTCAGGATCAAAAAAAAAACCAATGATCTTAATTATATCTGGGAGGTAGAGTGGGCACTGGGGTTCATCAACTTACCAATAATCATGATGTGCATTGATTCTTCAGGGCTGTCAACCTCATCTATAGCTCAGATAGCAGGTGCTTACTCTACTGAGAGCCAAGAGATGAGGAGAGTTTATCAAGGACAGAGATGCTATAGGCACCTACCAAAAAGAGCAATCCCAGAGGTCCTTGATGTGGGTGTCCTTGATTCGATCCCAATTATCCATTTCACACTTGCCACTGCTCCAGACTGACAATATACCAACAATGCCACATATCAACTTAAAAACAAGCCCTTGGGAACAAATATTATCTTGCTGTGATTTTATAAAGGAGCAGAAAAGGATTTGGAATACAAATTCACAGCCTCATCTCCCACATGCAGGAAAAGAAGGACATGCCAAGACACTATAGGGTTGCTGTAAGAGTTGCTATTTTAAAGAAAGGAGGCAAATCTCATTGAGATCATCACAGCCATCTGCCACAAGGAATCAGAGGAATCTTCCTCAAAAGCCCCGTAACAGTGCAGTAGAGTCATACCCAAAATCATAATGTAGATCGCATCCATCCAAAGGCAGACGGACATGAAATTCACCAGCTGAAAATGTCAAGAAAAGAAACAGCATTCACAATATGTGCCTATTTTTGATCTCTCAAGCACCTTTGACTCTATTGACCTAAGTGAGATTGCAACAAATATTTCTCAAGCTTTCCTATTATCAGAAATGTATTATCAGTGCACACTGGGATCAGGTAAGTCTGTATCAGCATCGCAAGCCATTCCCATCCTTCCCACCACATTGTCTGTGTATGGCAATTCAAGGTCACAGGATGGAGTGAGGGGGGTTGTGATGTAGGTTCAACAGTTTCCTAACAAGCTCCCAACTGAATTTTGTTACTTTTCTCCAGGTTGGCACAAAAATCTCCTTGAAATCCATTATCTATTCATAGAAACCCCAATGTATTCTGATAGTATGAGCAAACTTAAGTTCAACTATCTTCCAGAAAGGAATTCTATTTGGTGGAAACACAAGAGATTGCAGATAGTATAATCTGGAGCAAAGAAACAAACTGCTGGAGGGTCTCAGAAGGTCAGTCACTATTAGCAGAGGGAGTGGTTGATATTTTGGATCAGCACTTAGTGCTGTGAGTATAAAGGGGGACATCTGATCGATAGAGGTGAGGGGGGGCCAAATCAGGCAATGGATGCTCCAGATTAGAGGATATGGAGTCTCTTGTGTCGCCTTTTGATTGTTTAATTACAAAGTCACTTCAAGGTATGCCCACTTTAAAGAAGATTCCCTCACCTCTTTTACTGGACATTTGTGAGTTCTCTTTCACTGGTTCACATTTCTACTGTGTTCGGCTTTTAACTGTGTTCTTACTAAAACCTACTATTGAAGCCGTGTCTCTATCTTCAAAATCAATCTGCTCTCTTCTTTCTTTCCTTATCTGTCTCCACCGATCATTGTCTCCCAACTTCACCTCTCAGCTCCCTTATCTGCTCATCATTCCCTTCCTCATCTCATTCCACCTACCATTTACCAACCCCTGTCTCACTTCCCCCTTCTCACTTCTTAATATTGGCTTATTGCCACTCTGCGCTCTTGGTTCTGAAGCAAAGACCCCAATACAATAAAGTCAACTATCCCTTTGCCTCCATGGATGCTGTCAGAGTCATTGCATTCTTATAGCAGTTTGCTTCCTGATTATTTTTGTGATGTTTTACAGTGTTTTTTTAACAAAAATATATGATGATAGATTTTCTTTCAGAGCAATTCATCCAGTCATCAAAATGTCAAGTGTTCGAGGCCAATTCAATATATAATGATGAGGGACTGCCTGCTTACTTGCGTTGTACAGTATACTTCGAGAAATGATGCATGGAGAATAACAAATCATTGAGCGTATCTCTGGTGTCAGGTGTCATTCCAATAAAGCAAGACTGGCAAGTTTAAAGCAGCTCTCAAGTAAAGCAGAAATTAAAGCAGAGATACCGGACAATTTGTCACCATCTAAAAAGAAGAAAAGGGTAAGTTTACAAGGATGATACCAGAGTTGAGGAGTTGCAGTGATTAGGAACCCTTGGACAGCCTGCAGCTCTTTTTTTCTCAGAGAGAGCTAGTAAAAGACTTCCAAACTATGAAACAGATCAATGTGAAGAAAATATTTTGACTTTAGGAGAATCACGAAGTAAAGAAGAAAAATATAAAATGAATCTCTAAAATTCAGTAGAAATAGTTCCACCCTGAGAGAGGTCTGACTGCAGAAATTGACAGCACAGAAAGTAAAAATGGATGGATTATGGAGAAGTTGGATACGTGCATGAGGGGAAAACTGAGGTGATAGGATTAAATTAAATATAATAGGCAGGGTAGAGACAAAGATATAACATGGAAATAGGCCTTTCGGCTCAACTAAATGCGCCATTCACATTAGACGGGTGAAATGGGCCCATATGTTATCAATAACCATAAATGTTATCAATGTATCCCTCCAAATGTATCTTAAACATTGCAACAATATCTGCCTCAGCCACCTCCACCAGTAGCCTGTTCCATGCGCTCACCACCCTCTGTGTAAAAAATTTAATTCTCAAATTCCTATTAAATCTCTCCCCCCTTACCTTAAACCTTTGTTGTCTGATTACCGAATCACCTACTCTGGGCAAAAGACCTGACAACATCTTCTTGGTTGAGCTTTAGTATTGATCTAAATACTTTCTTGTACTACATTCTCAGAGCAAGCTGAAACCAGAATCATTTACTAAGGGGGATCCTCATTGCAGAATATCCACTGGCAATTTGTTAAAACTATCATCCATTTCCTGGATATAATTACAGGATGTTAATCATGGTAGATTTAACTTTTGTGCCACTAACAGCACAGGAAAATTCAATGGAACAATTTTTTTTTTCTTAAAATTATTGAGCTGGAAGTCTGCCATATAACACAGTTATTCCCAGGATTCCCAATCTGTTCCATTTTTACTGGTGCTCACCATGTGGCCCAATATCATCACTTGCACACACAGTGTTTCCCAGGTGAGGCCATAACAGAGGTAGTTACACATAGCTACAGATTATAATAGCAACATGTTACATTATAAAATGGAGACCTGTTGTCTGAATGTAAGGCATTGTTGGACTTCAGTACATTCCTGAGGATAGTGGAGATACAGGCATCCAGAAAGGATTCCTTTTTTATCAGCTCAAAAAAACCCTGACTATTGTATTGGGATTCATAGTACAGGCAAAAGGGTGGTTGAAAAGATGCTTGGTAGATATCATAGGATGGCTCAAAGCTATCCATAAACTGATCAAATAACCACATAATGCCCAAATGTTAACATAGATATAATAAGTAGAATCAATTGATACAGGCAGTTCCTATGATATGTAAGGGTTCTGTTCTGAGAACCATTCATGAGCTGATTTCTCCAGATGTCAGAAACATCCATTTTCTGTTGTTTCCAACATTGTATTGCTCCACATGCACTTGCTAGAATTCTTTCAATTCATTGAATATTCATCCTAACACTAACAATCATTAAACTAAATGGAATATGTACTATATCCAGGCATTAATGAATACTACAAAACTTTGAAAATGTATGGAGAGAAAAAAAAGGAAAGTAAGAAAGATGAAATTATAAATTAGTTTCAAGGAAGTTATAAAATTTATTTTTATAAAAAAAGGTTTACAGTTCTCCTTCCTTCTCCTTCTATAATAATTTGATCAATGTTGACATTATTCGCAGTTGAACAAAACTGTTATCTATTATACATTCAAAATCAAAAGAAAGAAAGAAAAATGAAAACCCTAAACAAAAAGAAAAAAAAACATACAAATCAAAACCCCGATCACTAAACAAGGTTAACAAAAAAGGCACATGGGAACCAAATGACACCAACCCGAAACCAGACAGCACAGCACCAAAGAATCTAAATGCCCTCATCCTTTAGGTTATGATAATAAATGCATAAATGGTTCCCACACTTTTTGGAAGTTAATATTTGAATCTTTCTGAGCATATCTGATTTTTTTTCTAGACTTAGATAAGATATATCACTTCACCATAATGTGTGTGTGTAGGTCCTTCAATTTAATCAAAATTGCATGTCTGTCCTATCAATGAGGTAAAAGATAAAATTTGGTTTTGAGTTGGAGTCAGTAAAACATCATCTTCTTGAAATGATCCAAATGAAGCAATTTTCTTTTCTCCTTTGGCTTGTTTTTTTTTTATGTTATGGCTTTCATATACTATTACCAATGTGCTCTGGATTTTTAAATTGTGTTTATATTTGAAAAAAATGTTTTTTTTCCTTTTTTTAATTATGTTACACATTGTATAATTGTATTGGTCAATTGTTTATATTTTAAATATTAATAAAAATAGTTTAAAAAGAAAATTTTTTGGAAGGAGAATTAGCAAAAGTTGGATTTCTATGAGTCAGGTCATCCATAACCAGGGAAACCTCTGTACTGTGATAGGTCTGTGGCCAGACAGGATGGATTGGAGAGTCTGTAGAGAGGTACAGGTTTCCCTTCATTCAATACAGAAGTTGTCAGAGAAATTCAACAACTTTGCTCCCTACATGTGTCAAATGATGAGCTCTTGATGATCGAGTGTCAAGTAATTCTTGGATCATTCCCCGCACTGCTGAAAGTTGGATGAATATTAATTCATTATATGTGCTGGAAGAGCTATGCCTGAGAGCAGGATGTGAATGAAGATAATGCATCATCTAGTCTCTTCAGGCTGAATATTGATGTGTTCATTTGGGACTAATAATTGGAGTGTTGAAAGAATCGTTTGCTTTGACTGCAGGCTGCTAAGAAAAATATATCTATTTCTTAGCCATCTCATCAATGCTTCTGAAGTGGTGGAGGTTGAATCAGGACATCAGCCACATGCCTTCATTGTCCTTCAGCTCACCTTCTGATCGTCAGTGTCTGCCTTGTGCTTGTCAGACACTAGGTCTCCTTGTTGCTTTTACCCCAGCACCAGCTGCCACCTGAGGTAGTCCTTTCTCTGATTGAGTTTGTCATTGAGGGAGTCTGTTGGTGGAGGGATAGCAGCTGTTCTTGAATCTGGTGTGTGAGTATTGTGCCACTTAAGGTGTATGTGAGTGGAAAGAAAAAGGTTGAGAACCACTGAACTAATCACTGAATTACTGTAAAGCTCTTGTCCCTAAGGATCATCCCTCTTTGACATCACAATGCTAAAAATGTCCACCAATATGAATATTAGGGTGAAGGACTTGTGAGGCTGCCAGGAAATGAGGAATTCACCATGAACATATTTTCTCATGAGCAACAAACAGCTGCACAAATAGGGAGTGGAAATCTATACTGTTGATAGAAATATTTGGCTTATTAATAGGATGTCTTATGGGTACAAGAGTGTAATCAGTAGGTGCCTGGGCTCATGCAAAACCAATAGTGCTGACATCATAGCTCAGCAATGCCACCAGCTCATAGCTGAAATCAGAAAGGTAAAATCACTGCAACATGAGTGCAGGGCCTCTGTGACCTCCCTGCTGCTGCCATGATAAACAAACTGAATTTGGCATTGTTCTGCTGTAGCTGCCTGGAATGAACCAGTGACCAAGAAGCTGGAAGCCACTATAACTTAGACTTCCACAGAGAATGGTCCAGCCACAGATCCTCCTGTCACCTGTCACATTTAACTGTGATCAGAGTCTGTGAAATATTGAATTGGCCATTATATTGCTAATCAACAGGGTCCAAGATTTTCTAGAAGAAGACCCACCCACCAATTGCGAGGAAACCAATTGCCCCTCTTTGCCTACCAAGCCTTTCCTGAAGGTTCCCGGAAATGAATGCACATATCTTCATTACCATTGAGGAACACATTGAATGCTGCAAAGATTCTGCATTGTCAGCTTGAGTACCCTCTGTAGATGAAGAGATGGATAAGCAGATTGCAGCAGTTCTGAAGCTGTCCAAGGGAGTATCCCAATGTTAACAGAATGTTCCTTTAAATTGAAGGTGCAGCAAGATGATGCACTTTCTAGAGGCTGTTACATGGAGATCTGAGTTCCAGCCTACACACTGAACCTGGATGGCATTGCTCAATCATTTACCTCATTAGATGGGTGCACAATGCTGGGAAAACATCATTTAACATATAACTTAAAATGCTCAATCTATTTTTGGCAATAGTATGATTTCACCCTGAAATGATCTCTAAGTAAAATTGATCTTAGATATTTTGTTAGATTAGGTTAGTTAGATAGGTTAGTTAGGAAGGTTAAATCGTTTGGTGTGAATATTGAAGTGGTAAAACAGATTCAACAGTGGCTGGATGGGAGATGTTAAAGAGTGGTGGTGGATAACTTTTTTGTCAGATTGGAGGCTGGTGACTAGTGGTGTGCCTCAAGGATCTATACTGGGTCTGTTGGTGTTTGTTAATGAACTAGATGATAGGGTGGTAAATTGGATTAGTAAGTATGCAGATAATGAAGAAGGTTTTCAAAGCTTACAGAGAGATCTGGACATGTTAGAAGGGTGGGCTGAAAGTTGGTAAATGGAATTTAATGCATACAAATGTGAGGTGATAGAGTTTGGTAGGACTAATCAAATAGAACATACATAGTGAATGGTAGGTAATTAAGGAATACAATTGAACAGAGAGATCTAGGAATAATGGTACATATTTCCTTGAAGGTAGAATCTCAAGTGAATAGGGTAATGAAGAATGCCTTTGGAATTCTGGCCTTTATAAATTAGATCATACATTGGAGGTAATGTTAAAATTGTACAAGGCAATGGTGAGGCCAAATTTAGAATATTATGTTCAGTTCTGGTCACCAAATTATAGGAAGGATGTGAACAAAATAGAGAGAGTACAGAGAAGATTCCCCAGAATGAGACCTGGGTTTCAGCACCTAAATTATAGAGGAAGGTTAAACAAGTTAGATCTTTATTCATTGAAGTGGGTGAACAAGATACCCTCTGAAGAAATTATAATGTCCACTGTGCAACAATATTAAAGTGATTTGTTATGGGTCCTCACAATATCTTCTGCAACCTGACATCTAAAGAGATTTTCGCATGGAAGATCATGAATGGCCCATGTAGGTAGATCTCCAGTTTACAAGCATGAGCTCCATTTTTGCATCTGATATGGGCAGTGCACTTGTGATCATGTACATGAAGGCATTTATGTCTTCATCCATTTTGGTGTTTGCAGGTTCTCTTGTGTCAACAGACAATGTGTCTGCTGTATACATTAGCTTACCCAGAGTGTACGCCACATTCAGTGTATAGCTTTGCAGCCTAATCATCATTCTTTGAATTATAAGTGGACATTCACTTAATGGCTTTTGGAACAATGCAACCAGGGCTTATGGTCAGTCTCTACATCGATTGCTTTTCCTGACATAAATTGATGAAATCTGTCACAGGCGTATGTGATGCTGAGCAGGTCCTTTTCAATTTGAGTGTATCATGACTCTGCATCTGTCATTGAGCGTGATGCATACCCAATGGGACATCATTATTTTGCAGAAGAATTGCACAGATCCCACTCTGTGATGCATCTGATGATATCTTGATGGTTCTCGCTGGGTCATAAAACCTCAGAACTGGTTCCTCTGTGAGAAGTTTCTTTAGTACACTCCATGACTTTTCATGCACATAATTCACTTTTCTCTTAGTCTTTTCAATGGAGCCATCTTTTCTGAGAGGTTGGATATGAATTTACCCATATAGTTGACCATTTCATTAAAGCTCTGTACATCCTTTTTGCATTGTGGCTTTGGTATGTTCCCAATGGCGGACACCTTTCTGGGATCTGGTCTGATGCCCTCACTGCCAATAATATCTCCTACAAATGTTCATTCTGTCACCCCAAGCTGGCATTTCTCTCTATTCAGCTTCAGGTTTGCTTCCCTTGTTGCTTCCAGCACTTTCCTTAGTCTCTCATCATGCTCCATTCTCATGGTTCCCCATACTATGATGTCATTTATTGAGGTATCAACTCCATCCAGGTGCTCATAGACCATATGGATAGTCTTGTGATACATTTCAGGAGCTGAGGCAATTCCGAATGGTAACCTTAGGAATCTGTATCTGCCAAATGGACTATTGAACATGCACAGTTTTGCACTTGCTTCATCCAATTTCAACTGCCAAAATCCTGATGATGCATCTAATTTGCTGAAAAACTTTGCATTTCCAAACTGTGACATGATTTCTTCACGCATTGGAAGCTTAAAGTGTTCTCTCTTTATTTCTCTGTTTAGATCTCTTGGATCCAAGCAAATTCTAAGCTTTCCATTCTTTTTGTCCATAATGACGAGTGAACTCACCCACTCCATTGGCACATCTATCTTCTGAATCATGTTCAGGCTTTCCATCCTGTCCAACTCTACTTTTAGTTGTTTTTGAATTGCAAATGGAATTTTTCTGCATGGATGTATTATCAGTGGCACACATTTATCCTCTCTGATCGTGTGTTCTCCTGGAAGGCAGCCTATAACCTGAAATAGGTCATTGTAATCTTTCATGAGTACATCATAGAGTATCTCTCCTTTGCTTTCCACAACAAGGACTCTTTTTACCAAGTTCAGATTCTTACAGGCTGTTAAACCTAATATGGCCTGTACATTCTTTGGTTCCATCATGAATGCTAGCATGTACTCTTTGTCCTTGTGTTTCACATTCTCCTGGTAAATCGGTACCTGAATATCCTGTCACATTCTCTTTTGTTCCACATATCTTTAGTCTCAGTCTAATCTTCTTAAAATCATCTCTGATATTACATTAATTTGTGCTCCAGTTTCCAATTTCACTGAAATGTATATGTCACTCACTTCTAATCTCATCATCCAGTCTCTGTTTTCTTTCTTGTTTTCAGTCACAACATCTACATCGAATTCCTCTATCTCCCTTTCCACAAACCTTGTTTTGTTGCACATATAGCATGTTTTACCATATGCTGGATACATTTTTTGGTAGGTGTTGTGTACCGCCTCGATGACAAGGCTTTTGATAGTCCCTTTCATTCTTGTTTGATGGCCACATCTCTCTTTCGACTTTGGCGTGCTTTTTGTTAAATGGTTTATGCCTGTTCTTGCTCACTGCAGCTAGTTTCACTAAACAGCTCTTTTACCTGCAATTTTACAGTTTCTGCCATCCTATAGAGTGCTATATCTTTTTCCAGGTCTAGATTTTGCCCTCTTATCAGGCTTTCCCTTGGACTGTTATCTAGAATACCACGCACAAGTCTTTTTTTTATCAATGAGTCAGTCAGTCCACCAAATTCACACGTTTTGCTTCTGTTTGTCCATTTAGTTACATACTGATCAATACTTTTTTCCATTTTCTGTACTCATGAAAAATCTGTGCTTCTCAAACATCACATTATGCTTAGGCATTCAGTATGCCTCAAACTGTTCCATTATTTTTTCCAGTTTCATTTTGTCTCCTTCAGCAGCAAATGTGAAGTTCTTATACACCTCCAGAGCTTCATCATCCATGACATGTAAGAAAACTGATGCTTTCACTTTATCACTTTTGTCGTCAGTACTGACTACCACTAAATACAATCCAAAATGCTGTTTAAATCTGTTCCAATTTTCAGCTACATTGCTTCTCATAGAAACATAGAAACATAGAAGATAGGAGCAGGAGTAGGTCATTCAACCCTTCGAGCCTGCTCCGCCATTCAACGAGATCATGCCTGATCTTAAAGTTCAGTACCCCATCCCCACCTTCTCTCCGTAACCTTTAATACCCTTTAATTCTCAGCTGAAGTTTTACTGGTGGATGTAATCCTTCCATTTTTCTCTTTGTTGGCTTCTCTTCACTAATCAGTTGCTGTCTTTAGATTTTACCTTTAAAAGTATTTCCTTCTAATTTCCTTCATCTTACTTCTGACACCATGTTTCATCTTGTATTTGTATGTGTGAATTCTTAGATAATACATGGATGAAGAAAAAGGTTCTTTACTTTAAAGTTGATGTAAACAGCACCATGAGGAAGGCCATGAGGCTGCAAACACTATTAGAGATCAGCATACTGCAGTGCCCTGCTCTGTGTCAGCCCCTGGTGGCAGCCAAGTATAATCAAATGGTAAAGCATTACTAGTTGCATTGCAACCACAATCACTATCATTATAAAAGGCGGCTGTGGAGGCCGTCATTGGGTCTATTTAAAGCAGAGGTTGACAGGTTTTTGTTGAGTACAGTTGTCTTAGGTTACGTGGAGAAGGCAGGAGAATGGAGCTGGAAGGAACAGTGATTTGAATGGTGGACTGAATGGCCTAATTCTGATCCTACATCTTATAGTTTTACTTGAAATTGATTTGAAACAAGATGACTGACAAACACTTGTCTTATGCCAACTTAAACAGCATTTCATTTTAAATAAATCAACTCTAGCTGCTCCTATGTCTCTTTTTGAAGGACATTTGTGTTTTGGAGCATTTTGATAATCTTAAATTACCTCCAATTTATTTTAATTTTGGTTTATTTTTATTATTTTAATCACCACTTACACACTCAAAACATGCTGTGACTTTCGACTTCCTGCTGTATAGCACACCAATGACACATTTCAGGATGATAACACCCCTCCTGACTTTCCCCATTGTCTGTGACCAGCACATTTTTAGAACACAGTGGATATATTTGGATAATTTGTGTAAAATAATAAACAGGGTACAATTGACTGAGGCAGCATCCATAAAATTTGTTTTACCTTTCCATTCAAATTGTAAAACAAGCACCAAAAGAAACTATCAGATGGAATCCAAACCAGCTAAAAGCTGGATAGATAAATAAACAGACATCTTCTTCCCCAATTCCCTCCCCCCTCCCTTTCTTATATTCCTGTGGAAACAGCCACAACTCAATGGACTTACAAATCTCTTTCGTGTGAAATCCCTGCCATCTAGTGGTAGAGATTGTTTCTTTCTCAACATCCTCATTGTTTCATAATCAGGACACAGTCATATTTTCCAAGTGTTTTAAAATGAATGCTTATGTTCAAGAAATGTCAGTTATGCTTGCAAGTATGGATTGCTTGAGCAAAACTTGGCTGCAACATCAAAGGAATATTCTTTTTCCCAGAAGTAATAATCTTTCCAAAACATGAAAATTGGTTTTAATTTTGAGATCCTGAGTCATAAAGATTGGATCAGAATTCCAAATCTTTGAGGCAAATACATAGCTAGACCTTATGAAAAGCATTAGAAGTGTGCAATATTTTCATTGAAATCGTCTAGCATGGTCATGTATGATTTATAAAGGAGATCATTAATTTTCAACTCACATCTACTCTTATTTTCCAGAAAGAGCAGGAGTTAGAATATTTGACGCTGATGTGCAAAAGAGAGCTGAGGGATATGGGGGAGGGAGGATTGGGGTCAATGTTCCTGAGGTCATTTTCAGGAAGGGATGGGAGTAGGCAGACAACATACCTACCTCTGCCAGCAGCAGGAATTTGTTCAATTGTATGGATCAGGGCTCTATTCTATTAAAGAACCTGGCTGCAATTTTGAAGTCAAAGTGCAGAGAGAATACAAGACCCATTTGCATCAGGTTATTCAACCCCTCAGATGTTTCCATAGGAGCATAACATGGCTTTGGCTTACCCTCTCACACCACCTTCAGCCAGTTTACAAAATACTGTGTATAAATTCTTAGCGGAATAATATCTACAGAACACTAGAAGTTTCAAAGCAAAGGTGTAATCTTGATTTTCATTAACTTTGTGTGTGTGTGTGTGTGTGTGTGTGTGTGTGTGTGTGTGTGTGTGTGTGTGTGTGTGTGTGTGTGTGTGTGGTGTGTGTGTGTGTGTGTGTGTGTGTGTGTGTGTGTGTGTGTGTGTGTGTGTGTGTGTGTGTACAACACAGCTTTACCTTTTTAAAAACAAGTTTGTGAACATTCTTCACATGAATACATAGTCATTCCAGAATATATTTATTGATTGGATTTTACTGATAGAGAAATAGTTTATTGAAGTCCAAACATTAACCAAACCAAAACATTAACAGACTATATCTCTCCCTGGATTCTGCTTGACCCATGAACACAGAGAGGAGGGTCAGCTAGATGGTGTAAGTTGTTGACTTATTGTGAGAATTGAAGTGAGTCCTGGTCATTTCTAAAATAGGAGTCAATCTGCTTAATAACAAACCTCTCAATGTATTTCATCATGATAGCCATGAATATCTTGTTGAGGTAGATCATCTTGAGATTATTGAGTACAAGTATATAATGGACAACATTATGAAGCAGGTGGGGATCTTGAGCCGTTGTAGCCAGAAGATGAAAATGTCCGCAAAATCTCCACCTATTTGGTTTACGCAGGTTTTAAGGACATAGCCAGGTTCATCATCAAAGGGCCAGAGGGTTTCGAGGATTCACCCTCCTGAAGGATATGAACATATTAGCCTCAGAAACTGGGAGCACATAGTCTCCAGGGACATGACAGTGCATGTTTTCTCTTTCAAAATGAGCAAAGAAGGCATTGAGCATGTCTAGAAGGGGTGTTTCATTGCAAGAATCCAGTGAGCTTCCACATGCCAATATGCCATTGGAATGAGGACTGCTGGATTAAGACTGGTAATGTCTAGTTCACATGCCTAGAAACAGAAAAGAAACCTGCAATTATAGTCAGTCCATTGGAGATGATAGAGGTCCAGAATTCTTGACTTCCTGGATTCTTAACTTCCTGTCATGGAGACCTCAAGCAGTCCAATTTAGTAACAGCACTTCCAAGACTATCACACTGATCATGGGGGCCCCCCAGGGCTGAATGCTTAGTCCATTGGTGTTCACTTTGGTGACCCACAACTATGCAGCTAAACACAGCTCAAACCACATCATCAAGTTCACTGATGACACAACCATGGTAGGCCATATTAGTTAGTATCAGGAGACTATTGAGGTCATCAAGAATATCAAGTTCCTTGGAGTGCACTTAGCAGAGAATCCCACTTGGTCTCTTAACACCAGCTCCATAGCCAAGAAAGCCCAGCAGCACCTCTAATTCCTCCAAAGGCTGATGCAAGTTTATCTCCCACCTTCCATCCTCACTAAATTCTACAGAGGATGTATTGAGAGCTTCCTGTGTAACTGCATCACCGACTGCTTGGAAGCTGTACCTCCTTGGACCGCAAGACCCTGCAGAGGATAGTGAAGTCAGCAGAAAAGAACATTGGCGGCTCTCTTCCTACCATGAAAGAGACCTACAACACTCAATGCAGGTGAAAGGCAATAAACATTGTGAAAGACTCCACACACCCCTCGTGTAAATAGTTCTCCCTTCTACCATCTGGAAGGAGGACTTGGGCCCTTATGTCCAGATTGGGAAACAGTTTTTTTTCCCCTAAAGCATCAGGTTCCTGAATTCCCAGAACATATGTGGATAATGTACTGTGGATTTATACTGTATATGTCTTGATATTTCAATGTTTTTAATTTCTATTCTAACATATTTATGTAAATATTCTCTTTGGACCTGGAGAATTGCTATTTCATCTTTACCGTGCGAGCATGGTATGAACGATAAATAAAGGTAACTTGACTTGAATATTTGTGTGGGATTAGAAAACCATTCCCACCAGATTTTATTCAGTTCAGTATTGAAAAGGGTATCTGTTCAAAATGTTTGCTTCCAAAACAAATGCTGTTAAATTTAATGGCAATGTGGGTTTTAGTTGAAAGAGGCTCCCAGAACAATTTTAACACTACTACCTCATATTCCTGACAGTGAGTATCATTTATAGTTTCCTCTTTTCTAATCTTCATATTCATTTATTGTTAAATGAAGTGTGCATCCTTATTTCAGGCACAATAATGCTCAACATTAAAACATATATTTATAGAATGTTCATGACTATAATTAAAAGAGTAAATGTTTACAAATGAATACATTTCAATATATTAGGAGTTCAAAGCCAGAAAATTTGCAGATTCCCATGCATTCCTCTACAATAAGTCCTTGATTCAGCAAAGAGATATTTTCACTTCCCATTCTTTTCACCCTTGAGGCAACCTTAAATGGTTTTATGCTAATTAGTGCTAATTAGTGCTGAATATCGGGGTGGTTTTGTTCTTTTGTACTGTATGTACAGGCAATATCTATGACGACCTGAACTCATTAAAGATCAGAAGCTTTCTCCATTTCATATCATCTTAATTTACTTTATTAGAATTTCACTAATATCCTTGCCTGGCAATTATGAATGGCACTAATCCCAAGGAATGATTTGCTTGTTAAATGGTGCATTTAGGGAGCACTAACTTTGCATAAATATGAAATAGTTTAACTGTGCCCTGACACTAAAGCTATAAGATTTAATGTGACAAGTTTTACTCAATAGCTCGAAGTATTAATGGCAGGTACTGTAATACAATTTAGCAGTTTATAGGAAACCTGTCCATGATCTTCCATCAATTCAGTAGCTGAAATTTTCCCACAGGTGTGACGTGTTATTTCAGCACATGCAAGTGGCACTCATTCAGTCATCTGAAATTTAGCAATAACCTCAATATTGGAGGAAGAGCGTGTGAAATCAATCCCAGCAACACCGTGCTATTGGTGCCGTTTCGCACAAATTTTAAAACTCTCAAACAGGATCAAGCGGATAAATATATCTATCATTGTTCTTCAAGGTGTCAAAGACCTGGAGAAATTGGCAATGTGTGGTTTTATCTAATTTATACAGGCAAAAGACACCTATTGATCATCCAGCCAACAGATCACAAGCAGGGTCAATTGTTGGTAGGAGAAGAGACAAAATGAAAGTCCTGGCATATGTGTCATTAAAGTTGTGTTAAATTTCCTTCCAGATATTAACAATTCCTGGAGACCTTCAGAACTTCATGTTCAATTAAAGGTTTGCAATATGAAAGATCACAATGATTCAGTAATTGGAACACGACTTCCAAAACCTCATCTTTTCACAGTTGTTTTATATGTTAAAATACATGATATTGCCTGTGAGAGATCACCCCCAACATTTAGAAATTGTAAATGGTGATTTTAAAGGGTCCGCAAGCAGGAATCTTAATCCTGCATGCACATTCTGAGAGAAAGATTTTCGTAGTTGTGAACATCAGCCCCTACTGTGAAAGTCAGCCCACGCCGTAATAAAACAAACAGCAGAACACAGCAGAACCAATTAAGTGTACAACAGTTCCTTTATCAACCTTGATAACGCTAGCAGGAGTGAGGGTTACAAAGAAAGAGTTCAGTAGCTCATTCTCTACACTGAGGTCCAACTCAAAGCATACCGAGCATTCACCCCATTTTATATACTCATTTAGGCAGGTGTCTGTATGAGACCCTATAAGCTGCACATGAGTTTTACACACCTGGCGATTCTTGTTTATACAATAATGGCTGGGAAATGTCAGGGTGTCCTTACTCTTGGTTTATCTACTATTACTACATTCTTTATGGAGTTAGTTACTATCTCACTACAGCACCGGGAAGGACATGTTAGAAGCCAATTACATTCCCACCATGTTACAAGGCAACTATTCTCTCACCCAACTCATTAACCCTTTCTTAAGCATATTTGTTAAACTTATTTCTTCACAGCACAAAGGCACCCTGAGTTCAGCTCTACAGTGGGGCTTGGATGTCTTGGACAAATTATTGTTACCAGTCACATTGCACAGAAAATCCACAATAAAAAGGAAAGCTGCTAAAAATACACAGCAGGTTAGATAGCATCTGTGGAGAAAGGAACAGATGTGAGAAAATAAGAAAAAGAAGAAGGATGGAAGTAAACAAAGGAAGGGTGGTGGATATGTATTGGAGAAGATGTAAATAAAGGGAAATGGATGACAATAGAGGAGAGAGAGAAAATATAAAGAAAGCTGGGACTGAGTTTCAGATCACAACAGGTGGTGAACATTTGCAAAATAGCAACGGATGCTGGAAATTCTCAGCAGGTTTGACAGCTGACAAATGTTCAGCATAACTCTGATTTCAAATTTCCAGCATTTTCAGTTATTTCACTTTTAAATTCACCTATCAGGACAACTCTGGCCCAAAGCACCATAGCACAAGAAAAAGGAACACAAATAGACCATAAAATCTCTCAAACCTGCTCACCATTCAAATATGTGCTTTTTATCCTGGTTTCTGCTCAGTCTATTTCTTTTGAGATTTTCTTGATTTCTTGAAATTTGACAGCTTCCGATTGAAATCTCAATGGCCCAGCATCCACGGTCCTCTGGGATTTAGTGTTAAAAAACTTCACAATCTGCTCATTCAAGAAAGTTATTTTCAATACAATGGTTATCTCCTTATTCTCACTCCATAATGCTCAGCGCTTCTGGCCTGCCACAGCATCTTCGAATATTATGATCTCATGTTTCCTCACTCTGAAGGTTCTGACTCTGAAATATGTGGCCTAGTGGGGGTGGGGCAAGGTCTAAGATCAGGATAGCAGTGAGGGATGCAATGAACACTATTAAGAATCAGCCATAGAAGACACAAGATAGTGGTGAAGGGATTTTTTCTCTGATAAATATATATATGCGTAAACTTTATCAGCTTGGTATTAGCTCATCTCTTTCTAATTGGAACTTGGACTTTCTGACTAACAGATCCCAATCTGTTAAGTTAGGCAATCGCTTCTCTTCCATTCTCACCTTGAACACGGGGTGTGCCCTAGGGCTATGTGCTGAGCCCTCTCCTATATTCCCTATTTACCTATGTGGTGGTACACCACTGGCCTACTGCAGGGGGCAATCTCTGTACCTGCAGGAGTGTAAGGGGACAGGACAACATCTGGCCGGCTGTCAATCAGTCGGCCTGAATGGATCAAGCTCCACCCAGTCGGGTGTCAATCATCCTCTGGGATATAAGCCTGCGCTGGCCTCCCGAACTCTCACTCAGATTTACTGCAGCTACAACCAGCCTGGCTCTGTATAAGTCTTTGTGGATTAAAGCCTGTTGTACAGTCTTTACTTTGTGTGTGTCTGATTCTGGCTAACAGCACACCACAACCTATGACTGCATTCCTGTATATGGTTCTAATTCCATAATCAAGTTTGCCTAATCGGAAGTCTATAGGGACAAGGACCAGCACCTAGCCACGTGGGTGCTGACAACAACTTGGCACTTAATACTCAGAAGACCAAGAAGATCATTGCGGAGTTCAGATGTGCTAGAAGCCACACACATGTCCCTATTTACATCAATCAAGTTGTGGTGCAACAAGTATCAAGCTTTAAATTCCTGTGTCCACATTTCTGATGATTTCATCTGGTTCTTGAACTCTTCCATTTGGATCAAAAAGTCACAATGGCATCTTTATTTCCTGCAGAGCATGAAGAAAGTACATCACTGTCCCAAGATATTGATGGATTTTTGCCACTGTACCATTGAGAGCATACTTGCCTATGGCATCTCAGTGTGATATGGCAATTGTCTTGTATCAGACCGAAAGCACTTCAGTTGGTGGTGAAAACTGTCCAGCATATTAATTACCCACCATTGAAAACATCTATCAGGAATGTTGTCTGGGCAGGGAAAAGAGCATCATCAAGGATGCATCACACCCAAATTATGGACTTCTTACTCTTCTTCCATCTGATAGGTGCTGCAGGAACCTTCACTCTCGAACCAGCAGGCTCAAGAGAGCTTTTTTCCTGAGGCCTTGACCCTGTTGACCCAGCCTTAAATCACAGTACTTTTGTAAGTACTTTTGTAATTGTTTGCTTGCTGAATGCGCTTGTTTTTATTCATTTAGTTATTTTGTATATATTCCGTCGTGCATGCAGCCATCTTCAGCGCAAACTCCGGGAGATCCAAAATGAGTGGTGGACTAGCCTCGCCAAGCGAACCCAGCTCAGCGCGGACATTGGTGACTTCAGGGGTTTCTACGAGGCTCTAAAGGCTGTGTACGGCCCCTCACCCCAAGTTCAAAGCCCGCTGCGAAGCTCAGACGGCAAAGTCCTCCTCGGCGACAAGATCTCCATCCTCAACCGATGGTCAGAACACTTCCAATCTCTTTTTAGTGCCAACCGCTCAGTCCAAGATTCCGCCCTGCTCCAGCTCCCTCAACAGCCCCTAAGGCTAGAGCTGGATGAGGTCCTCACCCAGGATGAGACATATAAGGCAATTGAACAACTGAAAAGTGGCAAAGCAGCAGGTATGAATGGAATCCCCCCAGAGGTCTGGAAGGCTGGCGGCAAAACTCTGCATGTCAAACTGCATGAGTTTTTCAAGCTTTGTTGGGATCAAGGAAAACTGCCTCAGGACCTTCGTGATGCCATCATCATCACCCTGTACAAAAACAAAGGCGAGAAATCAGACTGCTCAAACTACAGGGGAACCACGCTGCTCTCCATTGCAGGCAAAATCTTCGCTAGGATTCTCCTAAATAGAATAATACCTAGTGTCGCCGAGAATGTTCTCCCAGAATCACAGTGCGGCTTTCGCACAAACAGAGGAACTACTGACATGGTCTTTGCCCTCAGACAGCTCCAAGAAAAGTGCAGAGAACAAAACAAAGGACTCTACATCACCTTTGTTGACCTCACCAAAGCCTTCAACACCGTGAGCAGGAAAGGGCTTTGGCAAATACTAGAGCGCATCGGATGCCCCCCAAAGTTCCTCAACATGGTTATCCAACTGCACGAAAACCAACAAGGTCAGGTCAGATACAGCAATGAGCTCTCTGAACCCTTCTCCATTAACAATGGCGTGAAGCAAGGCTGGGTTCTCGCACCAACCCTCTTTTCAATCTTCTTCAGCATGATGCTGAACCAAGCCATGAAAGACCTCAACAATGAAGACGCTGTTTACATCCGGTACCGCACGGATGGATGTCTCTTCAATCTGAGGCGCCTGCAAGCTCGCACCAAGACACAAGAGAAACTTGTCCGTGAACTACTCTTTGCAGATGATGCCGCTTTAGTTGCCCATTCAGAGCCAGCTCTTCAGCGCTTGACGTCCTGTTTTGCGGAAACTGCCAAAATGTTTGGCCTGGAAGTCAGCCTGAAGAAAACTGAGGTCCTCCATCAGCCAGCTCCCCACCATGACTACCAGCCCCCCCACATCTCCATCGGGCACACAAAACTCAAAACGGTCAACCAGTTTACCTATCTCGGCTGCACCATTTCATCAGATGCAAGGATCGACAACGAGATAGACAACAGACTCGCCAAGGTAAATAGCGCCTTTGGAATACTACACAAAAGAGTCTGGAAAAACAACCAACTGAAAAACCTCACAAAGATAAGCGTATACAGAGCCGTTGTCATACCCACACTCCTGTTCGGCTCCGAATCATGGGTCCTCTACCGGCATCACCTACGGCTCCTAGAACACTTCCACCAGCGTTGTCTCCACTCCATCCTCAACATTCATTGGAGCGACTTCTTCCCTAACGTCGAAGTACTCGAGATGGCAGAGGCTGACAGCATCGAGTCCACGCTGCTAAAGATCCAGCTGCTCTGGGTGGGTCACATCTCCAGAATGGAGGACCATCGCCTTCCCAAGATCGTGTTATATGGCGAGCTCTCCACTGGCCACCGTGACAGAGGTGCACCAAAGAAAAGGTACAAGGACTGCCTAAAGAAATCTCTTGGTGCCTGCCACATTGACCACTGCCAGTGGGCTGATATCGCCTCAAACCATGCATCTTGGCACCTCACAGTTCGGCGGGCAGCAACCTCCTTTGAAGAAGACTGCAGAGCCCACCTCACTGACAAAAGACAAAGGATGAAAAACCCAACACCCAACCCCAACCAACTAATTTTCCCCTGCAACCGTTGCAACCGTGTCTGCCTGTCCCGCATCGGACTTGTCAGCCACAAACGAGCCTGCAGCTGACGTGGACATTTACCCCCTCCATAAATCTTCATCCGCGAAGCCAAGCCAAAGATATAGCACTATTTTTTAACCTCAGGTTGGATGCCAATTGTATTTCATTTGCTTTGTATTTTACTGGTATAATGACAATAAAGTTGAATCTAATCTAATCTAATCTATATCTATATCTATCTATCTACGGCCATCACATCCTGGTCACAGTCTACTTTCTGTCCCAGGCTAACATTAGGCTGGCACTGCAGGGACTGGGCACTGTGATTAACAGCCATGAAACAGCACATTCTGATGCCTTGCTGATCATTGTAGGGGACTTCAATCAGGCCCACCTGAGGAAGACTCTGAAATACTACCACCAACATGACACGTGAGAGACCAGGGGAACCAACACACTCAACCACTGCTACATTACCTTGAAGAACCTCTACAGAGCCATACCATGACCGCACTTAAGCAAGTCTGATCACCCCGAGCTGTACTTCTACTCCCGGCATACAATCAGAAACTTAAGACCACAGCATCAGTGGTGAAGACAGCTATTGTTGAGGGAGGCGGAAGAGCATCTGCAAGACTGCTTTAAGTTGGTGGACTGGAACATATTCAAGAACTCATCCATAGATTTGAATGAATATGCAACAGGTGTCATAGACTTCTTCAAGACCTGTGTGGATGAGTGTGTGCCCACATGCACATACCAGGTGTTCAAAAACTAGAAGCTCTGGATGAATCAAAGAATTTGCTGAGAATGAGATCAAGGGAGTTTAAGGGCGGGATCAGGATTGTTACAAGAAGTCAAGGTATGACCTGCGGAAGGCCATATCTGAAGCAAAGTGGCAATTCCAAAGGAAGCTAGAGACAGATGCACACCAGTTATGGCAGGGAGTGCAGGCCATTACAGCCTACAAAGTGAGGGTGAACAGTATAGATGGCCGTGATGCTTCATTATTCTATGAGCTGAACATCTTCTATGCCCACTTTGAGAAGAAGAACCAAACAGTGCCTACTATAAACCCTGTAAAGGCTGAGGACCCTGTGATATCTGTCTCTGAGGGCAAAGTCAGTACATCATTCAAGAGGGTGAACCCTCGCAAGGTGTCAGGCCCTGATAGAGTACCTGTCAGGGTACTGAAAATCAGCACCAACCAATTAGACAGAGTGTTTACAGACATTTTCAATGTCTCATTGCTGCAGTCAGAGGTTCCTACTTGCTTAAAAATGACATCAATGATCCCAACACCCAAGAAGATTAGCGTGAGCTGCCTCAATGATTATCGCCCAGTAGCACTAACATCTACTGTGATGAAATGCTATGAGAGGCTGGTCATGGCCAGATTTAACATGTACCTAAGCAAAAATCTGGACCTGCTGCAATTCATCTAAAGTCACAATCCCTCCACAGCAGATGCAACATCGCTGGCTCTCCACTCAGCTATGGATCACCTGGAAAACACAATTCATACATATAGCTGCTCTCCTCTACTACAGGCCGGCCTTCAATACCATTATTCCCTCAGTCATGGTCAAGAAGCTACAAACTCTGAGCCTCTGTACCATACTCTGCAACTGTATCCTTGACTTCCTCAATGAAAGACCACAGTCAGTACAAATTGGAAGTAATGTCTCCTTCTCACTGATCATCAACACAAGTGCACCCCAAGGATGTATGCTTAAACCACTGCTCTACTCATTATACACCATGACTTTGTGGCCAGGCACAATTCCAATGCTATCTATAAGTTTGCTGATGGCACCACAATTGTCGGCAGAATCACAAACAGCAATGAGGAAGTGTATAGGAGGGAGATAGATCAGGTCGTTGAATGGTGTAACATCAACAACCTTGTGCTCAACGTCAGTAAAACCAAGGAGATAATTGTCGACTTCAGAAGGAAATTAGGGGTAAATGACCAAGTATTTATTGATGGTTCATTAGTGGAGAGGGTCAAAATCCTAGGGTGGGGGGTGGGGGGGGGGTCAACATCTCCGAGGATCTGACCTGGAACTTCCATGTCGACGCAATCACAAAGAAAGTTAACCAGCAACTATACTTTGTGAGGTGTTTGAGGAGATTGTTCGTCACCAAAGACTCTTGTAAACATCTACAGGTGTACCGTGGAAAGCATTCTGGCTGGTTGCATCACTGACTGTTATAGAGGCGCCAACTCTCAGGACAAGAATAGATTCCAAAGGGTTGTTAACTCAGCCTGTGACACCACAGGCACCAGACTTCACTCCATTGAGGACATCTACATGAGGCAGTGTCATAAAAAAGCAGCCTCTACTTTCTAAGACCCACCACCACCACCCAGGCCATGCCCTTTACACTCTGTTACAATTGGGAAAGAGGTTTAAGAGCCTAAAGATGAGCACTCAGCGGCATAAGGACAGCTTCTCCCCCACTGCCACCAGATTCCTGAATAATCAATGAACCAAAGACACTGCCTTACATTTCATGCAATATCATTTTTATTTTATTATAGTAAAGTTGTTAGATGGTTATAATGTAAATGTTGGTATTATAACGCTGCCACAAAATGTTGAATTTCATGACTTGTTCATGACATCAAAATTCTGATTCTGATCTCTATCTCTCTATATCTATATCTATATATATATAGATATAGATATCTATATATATATATATATATATATATATATACTCTTCTTTCTTCTTCTTTGGCTTGGCTTCACAGATGAAGATTAATGGAGGGGTAATGTCCACGTCAGCTGCAGGCTCGTTTGTGGCTGACAAGTCCGATGCAGGACAGGCAGACACGGTTGCAGCGGTTGCAGGGGAAAATTGGTTGGTTGGGGTTGGGTGTTGGGTTTTACCTCCTTTGTCTTTTGTCAGTGAGATGGGCTCTGCGGTCTTCTTCAAAGGAGATTGCTGCCCGCCGAACTGTGAGGCACCAAGATGCAGGTTTGAGGCGATATCAGCTCACTGGCGGTGGTCAATGTGGCAGGCACCAAGAGATTTCTTTAGGCAGTCCTTGTACCTCTTCTTTGGTGCACCTCTGTCTCGGTGGCCAGTGGAGAGCTTGCCATATAACACGATCTTGGGAAGGCGATGGTCCTCCATTCTAGAGACGTGACCTACCCAGCGCAGTTTGATCTTCAGCAGCGTGGATTTGATGCTGTCGGTCTCTGCCATCTCAAGTACTTCGATGTTGGTGATGAAGTCACTCCAATGAATGTTGAGGATGGAGTGGAAACAACGCTGGTGGAAGTGTTCTAGGAGCCGTAGGTGATGCCGGTAGAGGACCCATGGTATAAATATATATAATACACACACACTCAGTGTGTGTGTGTGTGTGTGTGTGTGTGTGTGTGTGTGTGTGTGTGTGTGTGTGTGTGTGTGTGTGTGTGTGTGTGTGTGTGTGTGTGTGTGTGTGTGTGTTTTTGTGTGAGAACATAGGAAATAGGAGCACGAGTCGGCCATCCAGTCTGTCAAACCTGCTCCACCATTCAATAAGATCATGGCTATCTGATCATTGACTCAACTCCACCTACCTGCCTTTTCCACATATCCAAGAGAGAGACAGAGAGAAGAGAGAGAGAGAGAGAGAGAGAGAGAGAGAGAGAGAGAGAGAGAGAGAGAGAGAGAGAGAGAGAGAGAGAGAGATAGAGAGAGAGATGGTACATGGTAGGTTATAGATAGGTCAATTGATAGATAGATATATACACTGTAAACCTCTGGTATTCAGCACTTACAAGGATTGATAGATGCTGGATAAGTGTATTTTCTAGTAATACAACTGCATTAAGAATAAACAGTTTAAAAAACAAAAGACAAAAATGCTATACTGCACTTACACTGAACAAACTTCACTTGTATGAATATATAAACCTTAAAGCATTTTACTTTATTTTCAGTCACATTCTTTGAAAAAATTTAACCATCGCTACATCTGCAGGTTCCTCCCTCACCACAGTTCTGGATCCCAAACAGGGCTTTAAGTGAAGCAACACTTCATTTGTGTATCCACAGGACTGATTTACTGCATTTAGTGCTCCTTTTGTGGCCTTATCTACATCGGAGAGACAGGGCACCAACTGGGAGATCGCTTCACTGAACACCTTCACTCTGCCTGCACCAGCGACAGGGATGTCGCAGTGGCCAACCATTTCAGTTCTGCGTCCCACTCATATGTCTGCCCATGGCCTAATGTACTATCCCACCAAGACCACCCATAAATTAGAGGAACAACACCTGATTTTCAATCTGGGCACTTTCCAGCCAGATGGCATTAACATTGACTTTTCGGGTTTCTTTTTACCTGCTCTCCCTTCCGCTCCTCCCTTCCCTTCCCCAGTCTTTTTTCCCTCAGCACTCCACCCCCTTCCCCCCATTCACCTCACCAACCTTCATGCCCTTGCATACGGCTGTGTCCTCCCTCCTTTTTCCACCTATTATCTCCTGCTTTTTCTACCATGCTCCTCCTCCTACACCTCTCCACTTACCTCTTTATTTGGACGCCTGCCAGCATTTGTCCATGCCTGAAACGTCAATTAAGTATTTTTATCTTTGCTCTATAAAGGACACTGTTTGACCTGTTGAGTTTCTCCGGTTTTGTGTTTTTACTTCTTGTAGGCATTGTATGCACCATTGAATTTTGTGCTTGATATTATATGAACATTGTTTGCCATTTTGAGTTACCTCTGACATTTAGCATCATCTGTGCTAGCATGCCATATTCATAGAGGTGAAGAATAGTTGCTGTCTGCAGTTTTCTGGTTCTATCTAACAACAGGCTTCCAAGTCAAAAGATTTGGGCACGTCTAAAAATAAGTAATTCTTGTGCATGGCATATTTCCCAAAGGTGAATATCCACAGCTCATAATTACATCCTGAAGGTGCCCTTGTTGAACTAACCTCTTGCATTGCTGCAGCTGTCCCTCATGCAAAGTGGTCTGTCAGCAGTGACTGACCCTCAAGCAGCCAGTCCTCTGACCTTGTACCACAGACTGTACCAGGATGTCCCAACAGCTTGTACGTCCAAATGGCTTATACATTAATTTTCTATGTTCCTAAAACAAATTGCCAGTAATAAAAATGGAAAATATATTAAATTAATCTGGAAATACATGTAAATAATATATATTGGTTAAAAACATTAATATTAATGAAAATAAATTAATACTAAACACTAAACCATTCTACCAAGATGGATGGCTCCAGTCAAATAAATGGGATCATGTAAAGAATGACAATTATGGCTGTCAAAGCTGTAGCGTCAGACACTAGGTACATCAAGTCTCTCTGCTCAGGAGTGAAGTGTGACTGCTAACCAACTATTCAGTACGCTACCGTCCGTGAGATCAAGCAGAAACTATTAAATATTTTTCAGTGAATATAGCAAGATTGCTTCCTTGTGAATATCATTTAAAAGACCAGGATAACATTACCTTGCATAAGACCAATACAATGCAAATAAATAACTAAATGCAAACACCAACTTTTCACTGCACAGTGCTAACATTAACCTTGATATACTAGTATTAAGAAATACAGTTGCTGATCCCACCATGTGAATATAATCTGAAAAACATTTCTCTCATTTATTTTAAAAGAAAGAGAAGTTTATTTATTTTAAATAGATCAGCACTTACATTGTCTTCATTTTCAGCAGGTATATTTTTATTTTCCAGTATTGGGTTTGCAGTCAATCTGAAACTGCTTATCAATTAAAACATGTGTGCAACAACAGGTAGACACTACCAAACTGTTTATTTCTGGTTACTACAAGATTTCAGCAGGAAACCTTAATTTCTTTGATTTATGTATACATCTGCCAGTATCATTTGCTATCTATCTCCAGTTGTAACAACCAAGGCCAAGAGAGTTGCATCAAAGTATTGTAAAAATGGATGTATCTGAGTGCATAATAATGCAAGCATATGCAAATTTCAAAGTTTACATCGCATGACGTTGCTATTGGATATGGGTCATATCTACTGTATAAAGTTGCTGCTTTCCTATAATTTCAGAACTGATGATTATTCTGATTTCTGACGACTGACCATGTAATTTTTTTCATTTTTTCTGTGAACCCTATCAATAAAAATACATACAAACATCAGTGAACCGTTGCGGACTCGAAAGGCCAACATGGCCTGTTTCCGCTCCGTAAATGGTTATATGGTTATATGATTATCAGTGTATACAGTCTGGTTGGTTTTCAACCTCTGGCACTGTGTGTAGCAATATTTTTGAAGGAGTCTTTCTCTTCCTAGCTTTATGGAAATAAGTGTGTAAAATTAAGTTTTGCCTTTTTGTGGGCTCTTGGAGACTGTTAGGGTTAGGCTGCTGGGGGTCTGGAAACATTGAGTGAAACTGGGGCATCTCAGACTGTGCCTCAAATCCATTTCGGGCGTGAACTCTAAATACATGGAATACGCTAAATTTCAATTTGCTAGCTTTCCACTCACAGCCAGTTTCTGTGTTGGTGAATTTCTCCCAGTTGCAAAAACCTGCTTTGGCTCATTAATGTCATTCAGTCAAGGAAACCTACCTGATTAGATCTTTGCACAAGTCCAGATCCACAACAAAATTGACTTAAACTGTATGCTGAAATCACCTAAATGTGTCATCCATTTCAAAGGCAATTGACATTCAAGATTCCATTTATTGTCATGTAGACAAAAATCCTTTTCCTTTGTGCTGTGAATACACAAAAGAGGTGCTATAGCACAGCACCACTATCAAGACAAGAGAAGCAAAAGATGGTCCCTTTTGAGACATAAAATGTCCATGGTTCCTGCCACCTCCTCTGATGCCACTGCCTCCTGTTCCCCTTGTAATGGAAGATTCTAACCTGTTTTTTTAAACTTGCAGCTCTGGGTTCTGCAAGGCTGAGAACCTGCTTGTGTTTTAGAATCAGCAGACATAAGCTAAATTCCACCAAGGGGCCAGAGATGTTGTTGTCTGACGAAAGGACATCTGTGTACCAAGAACATTTAATCTTCCTGCTTGTTTTGGTCACAGACTGTCAGAAGCCTAGCCTTGATGCAAAATAAACCATTGTATTCAATGTGATAAGCTGAAAATTATGTTATTCGTTAGAAGCCTAGCATGCTTGCTTATCTTTCTTGCTGTGCTGGGAATAGGTGCTTGGGTAAGCAGTTTTTGGGTAATATAAGTCATGGTCCCGCTGCTGAAGTTTGAGACTCTCCGAGAGGTGGCAACATCTCTCAGCAAGAAGAAGAACTTCTGGAGTCCAGCCAATGTCCCGGTCAGGGGAGGTAGAGAAGCTGCTACCGGTGCCCTGACAACCTACTACAAGTGTGCAGTCGTTGCCTCGCTTCGGCAGTTGGGACCAGTCCAAGCATTGATAAGTATAGTTGGGAAGGGCTTGCATATTGTAGTGTGAAATCAGCTTTTGAATTTGTAATAAACATTTGTATAAACTGAACTGCTCTCAGTGTGTGTGTCTATTTTCTTTCGGTAGTCAAACACTGTGACCAATCTAAAATGAACAAAGTGAGAGGTACAAGTTTACCCAAGGCACCCCTGTAACCTCCTGTTGGGTCCAATGCTGTACTACCGGAGCTCAAGGCATCCAAGCCAACCTCCCCAACCCCTGTTTCCAATCTGCTGAAGCAATCAAGAACCAGTGATCCACTATTATGAAATGCTTCAAGAGGTTGGTAGCGGATCACATTAATGACAGCCTCCCAGTGACCCTCACCCACTCCAGTTCACATGCTGCCAAAACAGACCATTCCAGACACCATCTCCCTATCCCTAGAATCAGTTCTGGAATACTTGGAGAAGAAGGACTCCTACGTCAATCTATTATTTATCAACTACAGTCTTTCAAAGCAATAATACCAAACAACTAATCTCTAAGCTACCTGACCTTGGTCTCAGTGATCCTTTCTGCCACTGAATTCATGATTTTCTATCCCGCCAACTGAAATCAGTGAGGATTGGTGACAGCACCTCCTCCACAATTATTCTCAACACAGGGGAACCACAAGGCTGTGCACTCAGTTCCCTGTACACTCACAACTGCATGACCAAACATCACGCCAACTCCATCTAGAAATTTACATATGTCACCCCCGTTGCAGGCACAAATCTAACAACAAAGTAGATTATTGAAGAGAGAAAATGGAACATGGGTTGTTGTCAGGACAAACTCTCCCTCAATGTCAGCAAGACCAAGGAGCCGATTATAGGGTTGTGGAAGAAGGGTGGGGCTCAATCCTCAGTCCACATTGGGCGGCATGGTTGGCATAGCAGTTAACACAATGCCGTTACAGCGCCAGCTATCAGGACTAGGGTTCGAATCCCACTCTGTCTATAAGGAGTTTGTACATTCTCCCTGTGTCTGCGTGGGTTTTCTCCAGGGCATCCAGTTTCTTCCCACCGTTCAAAACACACCAGGGTATAGGTTAATTGGGCGTAAATTGAGCAGCACAGACTCATGGGTCAAAATGAATGTCTAAATTTAAATTTAAGTTTTAAAACTTTAAATTTAAATCAACAGTGCTAAAATGGAAATGATAGGCAATTTGAGCTCCGAGGAGTAAACATTGCCACTGACTTGTCATGGTCCACTTACATCAACGCAATGGCCAAAAGAATATGCTAGTGCCTCTACTTCAGAAACTTGAGGAAATTTGGAAACATAACCTACATCCCTTAACAACTTCTCCAGGTGAACTGTTGAAAGCATCGTATCAGGGTGTGTCACTATGTGATATGGGAACTGCTTCACCCAAGATTACAAGAAACTGCAGCAGGTCATGCCATTATATATAAACTCATCCCCTCCATCAACTCCTTCTCTACCACCCTCTGCCTTGGAATGTAGTCAACATATTAAATAACTCATCCCACCCCATCAATACTCTCTTCACAGCCCTCCCATCAGCAGTATGAGATCACACACCACCAGATTTAGGAACAGCTTATTTCCTGCCATTATCACACCCTAGCTCCATAAAAACTGATCTCATTCTGTAACTCTGCACTGTGTCTTACTTGTCATACTATAGAAGAGATGTCTACTGGTCTGCTTGCAAAACAACCACTTCTGTCACAACTTGCTACATGTGATAATAAATTATCTTGAACTAGTTCTCTGCAACAATAAAAACAAGGTTTACTTTCATTGATTTAATTTTGCATGGGAAAGGTAACAGATTATATAATTAACCTGTATTTAAAGAGCAAAGGAAGTGAGAACAAAACTAAAAAAAATTGTTATTGTCTCAAGTTACCTTTCTCTCTAATATTAAACCAATGCAAATGAAGATCAAATATTTATGAAGTAATTAAATAACATCAGCATGCAATGAATGAATCCAGTCAGTAAAAGACTTCATATCCCTTAGCAATAATTTTTTTTAAAACTGGTAAACTGGACTATTTATTCACCAGACGTCACAGTCAGTCACCTTTTCAAGGACTAATACAATAGAATTAAACAAAGTTATGTAAATTTAAGATAATTTATCACAACCAATTAATATTAATTATTTTGATCGCCTGCATGGATTGAGTCTTCTATCATTTGTCTAATAAGGTAATGACAGAAATTAGACCTTATCTGGAATGAGCTGCCAGAGAAAGCTATTGAGGTGGGCAAAATCTTGATGATTATAAAGATATTTTGACAGCTATATAAACAAGAAAACAGAAAGGTTCAGAAGAATATGAGACAATTGCAGGCAAATGGGACAAGCCCAGAATGCCAACATGATCAACTTGGATGAATTTGGGTGAAAGGCCTGTTCCATGCTCTATGTTTCTATGATTCTAATAACCTAGAAAATGCTACATGTTGCCCTGATGCTACGTTCACTGAGATTACAGCAGGTTGCTTTTCAAGTTACCACTGAAAGAATTCACCTTCTCTATGGAATTTGTTGGATTCTTTTGAAAGAAGTTCTCATATGGGAAATTTGCCTTTATTGCTGAGGTAAATTCGGACAATTGTAGAAGTGGTTAAGGAAGGAACAGGCAATAGTGCTATTAAAGACTGGAGAGAAAAATGAAGAATGTTTTTACAGCCGTAATAATAAATCTGTTGCCACTAATATGACTTATAGAGATAAAGGTCAATCATTAAGTCAGTTGCTATATTATATACTGTAATTTATGTACATGGTCATAACAATGTGTATATTTCTTCAGATTTTTTTAATCTTACAATCCACTTCTATTAATTATGATTATTTGTTAGTTCTGTTTTCTTTCAAATGTTACTTTAAATTTCCTATGTTAATTAAGCTTCATGATTCAGACTATTCAGATAATTTTTAGAATAAAATATTTATGAATATACTACAGTTATTTTGAAGCATTTCTTTACATGTATTTTTTTTCTTTCCTTCTCTCCTTGAAAGTGATTTGGTTATGTGTCTGCTCCATTATTATATCATCTATAATTTATTCCTTTCCTTTTTTCAATGCCAAGGTTTACTAACAATCATGCTATATTTCCACAGAAAGTTAGACTTAGCCCCATAACACAAGAACATTATTTCCTGAGAGACTTATTGATCTAGAGTTTAGTTAACTACACATGTCAACAAGCATTCTAATCAGCCAGCTACATTAGTCCTATGTGATCTCTTTAAGAATGCTTCAAAGAGCATTCCAAAGAATTTTGTATCTCTGAACATGTGTGGAAATTATTCACCATAACAATTTTTTGTATCTTATTTGTAAAAATTACAATGGATGCCATAATGCTCTTCCAACCATGACATGCATTTTGTGCATGTTTAATCTTTCTTTTATTTTTAGACAGAGCCTGAACAGACTATCCAACACATCATGCTCGTTTGTTGAAATATATACATTAGTGCCTTCTCCAACATCTGCTCGGCAAAGATTTTTGATTATTGCCATGTGTACAACATCTGTTCCTATCAAATTTAATTAGAATGGCAGCTTGCAAGCAAGCTAATTTGCAGTAATGGGCAATTGTTATGGTCAGTTTATCATTTCTTTAAATCCAGTTTGTTATTCTGTTTTGACAATGCCTAAAACCAAAACATAGCAGAGAACTGACTGTCCAAAAACAGATGTGGCATTCACATGCATTCAGAAATAGAAAGCGAATGCATGCAATTGAGGAGGAAATTTTAGTCTCATCATAAGGGCAAAATGTACCTTGCAATTGGTCCATCCAATTATATTTTAGAAACAAAATGCTCCAAAGTATATTAATGTTCTTAAAAATTTTTAAATTTAATTTTTTTTTAAAGATCACCTGACATATCCACCTTCTAGACAACCACATATCCTTCATTATATCCCTCCCCCACTCTTCTCCTTCCTCCAACAGCTGTCTTCAGCTTCATCCTGTTTCAACTACCTTTCATTACATATTTTTCTCTTCCTCACAGCCCCCCACCCCCCCCCCCCCCCACAATTGTTTGTTTCCAGCTATCTTGCTTCTAACTCCCAAATCCACCTCACTTTCCCACCTGACTCCAACTGGTTGTCCTCCTTTATCCTCCTCAGACCAAGACCCTTCCCTTCTGCTCTCTAATACTGCACGTATCTCCTCTCTCTATCCTGATGTGGGGTTTTGATCTGAAAAATTGAGTGTCCATTTCCCGCCGTGGATGCTGCCTGACCTGCTGAGTTCCTCCAGCAATTTGCTTTTTGCTCTAGATTTCAGCATCTGCAGTCTTCTGTGCCTCCATAGTTCTTATTATTTAACCAATGGCACTCGGCAAAAGAAGGCTATACCCCTAAAGATTAGAGGGATCATAGTCTGTGCTTTGTCTTATAGCCATAAGGAGTGGGTGTGGAATTAACTAAACTGAAACAGAAATGAGGAAGCCATGATGAATGCTCTTTGTTTGGTATGTAAAATAGAGACATCTGACCTGCTGTTAGTGGAGATGTGACCACAAACAGTAGATTGGAATTCCACCCTTGCGTCAAGCAATGTTCTTTTAATATACAAATTGATCATTAAAAACAGATAATGTATGAAATTCTCAGTAAATCAAACAGTACCTGAGATGAGAGAAACTAAGTTAATATTTCTTGTCAATGACTTTTATGATATCAGTCACCTTTCTATATGAAGAAATAGAAAGGTGACTGACATCATATAGAGACATCTGACCTGCTGTTAGTGGAGATGTGACCACAAATAGTAGACTGGGATTCCACCCTTGCGTCAAGCAATGTTCTTTTAATATACAAATTGATCATTAAAAACAGATAATGTATGAAATTCTCAGTAAATCAAGCAGTACCTGAGATGAGAGAAACTAAGTTAATATTTCTTGTCAATGACTTTTATGATATCAGTCACCTTTCTATATGAAGAAAGCAAATCATCATTTTGGGTGATCATTTGATGGGAGTTTTCACAAAGTTCAATCCACATAGTGTCATCTAGCAAACCAGCCAAAGGGGAATACAGCAATTGTTTATCTTACTTCTGTTCTCCCCTGAACTCCAAAAGAACAACTCGGGGTGCTACAATGCTTGCCTTCCTTCTCCCTAACCACATTCCATCCCAACTATTTCCTGTCCCTTACCCTAATCCAGCCAACTATCTGAGAGCATTTTCTTTTCCACTGAAGCCCATTGGTTTTATGCTGATGAGGTTCACCCCTCAAAAGGTCCAGTAGGAAATATTAGGTGATCAGCTGGTGTGCACCACAGCCAACTCTGAGCACTGTTGCAAACAAAGACATCCTGAATCAACCTAAATAGCATAATTTTGATCATTCTTAGCGTTTTGTTCTCTTTAGATAATTCAGGAGCAATTTTTAATTGGACAATCTGATTTTCTTAATTGGAGTAAATTTCCATTGGAAGTATTCATATTTGACTATTTTATCTCATAATGAGATGGCCTGAAGTGCAGAGCTACCTGATGTATCTGATCCTTCATCTCCATGGTAAATAAATGGCCACATTCCATGCATAGGTCTGCCCATTGAGACACAGGTCATCACCCAGGAGTCCAGATACCTTCAGTTTTGGAAACACTGTTAAAACAGGAAAAGACCTCCAAGGTTTAATGGAAATAAACCTAGCAAATTTTCAAACTAAAAGAACAGAATAATCATTTTCTTTTGTAGAGTTAATTTCCAACATGGCAACTGTGCCTCCCATGCAGTGCCTATTGGACGAGCAGCGAATGCCTGGAGTAATGTTTTGCCACTTTGACCACGTTACGGGACTCTGAACTCATTAGTGGTTTTCTCCCATTCTTAATGATTCCAGCACACAGCAGGTGCAGAGGTTTCATGCCCTTCCACATTGTAATAGGAAGCACAATGCACAACGGGTGCTGAGTATGTTTTTTGACCTGATAAGACAGGGCACCAGCACCCCATGGACAGCATTATTAACTCCAGTGTCCTCTTTAAACTGAGCCCTTAGAGTTTTGTTTTTGGCAATGCTGACAAAACACCTCCTACAAGTCATTAATGTGTAAAACAGAAATGTTAGCTTCATGGTCACCACATTTTAAAGCACATATATCAATCCTCACAAAAAATAGGAGCAGAGACAAATTTTAACCATGTTTGATTGAAAACTCTTAGATTACATTAATTGACTGGTAAAATGGCGATTCTTTGTAAATAAGACTGTGGAAATTTTAACTTTGAATCAATTAAATATTTTCCATACATTTATCAATGTCAGAAATCTGTTAGCTTCTTCATGTTAAGGTTCTCCTAAATTTGTTTAATGCAATTCTGATTGAATTATTTCAGCAACTGTCTACATTTTATTATTTTGCTCGACTCAGTCAGTTGTGACTGAATGATATTTTCCCATCTTTATTCTGAATAAAGATCTGTTAGTCAAAATAAATTTAAAAAAAAGATTCTGTATTTTATTGGCATCTGAGATTTTAGGTCTAACACAGTCAGAAAGGACAAGAACAAGAAAGACAAAACTTCATAAAATACAGAGAATGTAACAGTTTTCAAACACTGATTTCTTTTTGACAAACAGTTGTAATTAAAAATGAATTAGGTGAATCAAATCAAGGGATTCTTTTCCAGAATTTAATCAAACTTAATATGACATGCTAAACAAGAAATACTGCAGCTGCTGGGTATGATGCTTCTTCTATTGCAATAAAAAATCTTGGGTTCTTTTGTATTAATTAAATTTTATTAACAACTCACAACCTTGTGGAACATCCATTTTGCATCTAATCCGAGGTGGAACATTCATCTCTAATGTCCTCTAGTAGTCAGGAGGATCATCAACTCCCAATCACCACATCCCCTTTTTTTAAGATGTTCAATCTAGCAACATTACACAGTAATACAGTATTAATTTCATTTCAAAGTTAAACATAATCATTGACATCAATACCACAAACTTTTTAAGTATACAGTTATTTTTCTTTTAGAGATTCAGTCTGTTGGGTGCTTTGAATACACATATGGATGTGTCAGCTCCATTGGTCCACTACTGTCTAGCACTGGTAGCGTTTCCTTTGTTATGGCACAGGCTGTATCTTCTGCATTTTTTGTTTTTGCAGCGCCATTTACGTTTTCAGCAGGGTCTTTCAATTCCTCCTAAGTATTTGACCATGCTTTGTTCTGACAGTGCAGGATCTTGGATTTACATTTACATCCTCGAGAACAGTGGCCTTCTTGACCCAGATGTTGGAATCTCTAAGTCTCACTGTCTGGAGTTGTGCCAGTGGCCTTAATTTTCTTGCTGACTTGTCATAGGTGCTTTTTGTCTCCTTTGAAGATGCTTTTTTTTCTGTTTGACATCTTTGTTCTTTGGGTCTGCAGGGTAGGGAAGTGTGGTGCATAATCTATGTTTCATCAGGAGCTCAGCAGGTGACATGCCATGTTTAAGTAGTGAACCTTGGTAACTCAACAGAGCTAGATACGGATCTGAGCCACTGTCGTGTGCAGCTGTTTAACTATGTGAAATCCTTTCTCTGTTTTACCATTTGACTGTGGATGCAGAGAACTTGAAGTTACATGTCAAAAATCATACTCTTCTGCAAAGTTCTGGAATTCTCTACAACTGTAGCTTGGTCCATTTTAATTGTAGATGATTTGAGGAATTCCATGTCCTGCAAAAATGGATTTCATAAATTTGATCACACAGGCAGTAGTTATGTTGGGAAGCAGCACCATCTCAAGATAGTTTGAAATATAGTCAATAACCAGCAAGAAATATTTTTCATCCAGGTGGAACAGATCAGTCCCGACTTTCTGCTATTGCTCCTCTGTAAGTCAGTTATGATCGTGGGATTATTTGGCTGCTCTGCCTGATGTTTCAGACAGGTCTCACAGCTTGAAACCATCCTGTCATTTATCCCTGGCCATTAAACAGCAGTTCTGGGCCTTTTCTTGCATTTTTCCATCCAAGGTCCCCCTCAGGCAACCTTTTCAACATTTCTTATTGCAGTGATTGAAGAATAATAATTCTTCTTTGTCTGAGTAGAAGCCCATGGACAATGCTCAGTTCTTCTCTGATGTTGTAGTATTGCTGACATTCAAGTTTTAATGTATTGTCATTGTAATAAAACAGTGTCATATTAAATAAAATTGCTCTTGCCTGTAAGGCAGACAGATATAATATTAGCAGAGAAAGAGAAGCAAAGGAGAGTCCACCCAGAGTTACCAAGTGTCCATAGATTCACCTCCAGTGCTTCCGTAGCCTCCGCAGCCACACAGGGTCCAGTCCAAACTATTTGCAACATGAGCTCCGGATCTGAACCTTGGTCAGGAACCCCTCAAGAACAATCATCACTAGGCTGTCCATTCAGATTCTTGATGACCTTCTGTAGAACTGTGTCCTTTCTGTTTCAGCTGTGATCTGCTTGGATTCCATGTCAGATATGGAAAGAGATTCACATCTGTCTCCATGAAGTTCTCATTGTGTGCGTCACTCCGCATCATTGCCCTGCACAATGCATTAGCCAGCATGCTGTTTCCCTGGTGTGTACACCAATTTAAAGTCATAAAGTTGTAGTTTCATCATCAGTCTTTAGATTTGTGGTGACATCTCACTAAGATTTTTCTTGATTATCGCTATTAATAGCTTGTGGTCTGTCTCTGCCATGAATGTTGGTAGACATTCTAACTGTGGAATTTCTCGAGTCCATAGACAAGACCTAGACACTCTTTCTCTATCTGCGCATATCAACATTCACACGTGGTCATCATCCTCAATGCGTATGCAGCTAGCCTCTAATCTTCTCCCACAGCCTGAAGTAGATGGCACCTATTCCATCTTTTGAAGTGTCCATTGAGATTTTCATCCTTCTGGATGGGTCAAAGAATATCAATAACACTGGTTCTGCAGATAGAATATTATTAAGTCAACTCCATTCTTCCTCATGGTTGGCCATTCATTTGAATTCATATTTGTCATATAACAACTTCTTCAGGTACATTGTTTTGGAAGAGAGGTTTGGTGTGAATTTACCAAAGAAATTGATCATTCCCAGCACTCTCAATATGCCCTTTTGTCAGTGGATTTGGGCATCTGTAGAATTGCTTTCACCTTGTTCTTATCTGGTTTCATAGCTGCCTCCGACAGCTTATCTCCCAGAAAAGTGATTTCCTTCACACCAAACTGACATTTTGCTTTTTATAGCTTTGATCTGTACTTCTGGATGTAGCACTTTGATAAGCCTCTCACTGTGTTGCTTCTGTGTGGATCCCCATGAGATCATGTCATCCATGTACACACGTACCCCATTTTTGCCTTCCGTGATGTGTTCCATTGTCCTGTAGAACTCTTCCGGACCTGATGAAATTCCAAAAGGTATCCTTAAATAGGAGTAATGGCCAAATGGTGAACTGAATGTACAGTATTTTGTGCTATCTTCATCCAGTTTTATTTGCCAGAATCCCTGAGATGCATCCAATTTGGTGAAAAATATTGCACTGGCCATTTCACTAGTAATTTCATCACTGGTTGGAATCTGATAATGTTCCCTCTTTATATTCAAGTCTTTTTGGCCCATATACATTTCCCAATTTATCTCCCATAAACATAGCCATATACTCTGCCACAATAGTATACTAAAATCCCTGATATCTGGCACTTGTGGGGATTGGTAGATGCCAGATAAGTGTATTTGCCATTTGCATGAGAATTACTCTCACAATGCATAATTAACATTCCTATATTAAGAATAAACAGTTCAAAAGATAAAAAATACTATACTATACTTAAACTAGACAAACTTCACTTGCATGAATATGCAATCCTTAAAGCATTTTACTTAATTTTATTAGTGTTAGGTCTGCTTTGTTCATGAATGAGTGAGACAAACACCAGACTGAGTCGAAATCAGGGTTCTTTGTTCTTTATTACCGGATTGTAACACTTGCGACTAACCATGTTAGTCGGAGAATGCATTCTGCCGTTATCAGCAAAATGGTGATTTTTTATACCCTTGGATATGTGCTTAGAACATCATCATATCATTACTTGTCCAATGACTAAAACTGTTGCTATCCTTTCCCTGCTAGCTTCCTGCCTCTCAATCCATCAATGTCTCTCTTATCTTGTAAGTACAAGGATGCATTCACATCTTGTTACAGCCCTGTACATTCCCATCTCATGATGTTTTACCTAACAGGAGTACAAGGACACCTCCCCTTCTTGTTACTGCCCTGTACAGGGTAACTCCCTACACATTCCCATCTCATGATGTTTTACCTTACATTAGTCACATTCTTTGAAAGCATTTAACCATTTCTGCATCTGCCTCTCCCTTCACAGAGTCACCTGAAAGAAGAACAATAACATTCTAGAGAATTAGCACCCCTCCCCCCTCCACCAAGAATAAGGAGTCCCTTTAAGAAAGTCTCCCCAATGGCATGGCATCAACCTCCTCTTTGTCCTGAATGATGCCATTGCTGTTTCACACAACTTTATTCAAACTGCTGCTATGAGCAAAGCATGACCAAGGTACTCCACTGGCTTATTATTTACTACCATCTTCACCAAAGGTTTATGTGTTACTTCAGAGAACATTTACTTTTACAATTTTAAACATGTATTTTTAACCTATTTTATTCTTATTTATATTCCCTGGGCTTTTTTTTTGCTCCATGCTTGAGGCTGCCAGTTGCTTGAATTCCAGACAGTAGGGATTTTATTGTTATTACTAGTCATCTGTGGTTCGACGCAATAGAATGGGGGAGGAGCAGCATTGCTTGTCAGGAAAAATATTAAAACTGTGCTCAGGCAGAACAATCCAGAGGGCTCGTCTACAGAGGCTATATGGATGGAGCTGAGGAATGGATGGCTTGGAGTTTGTCAAATGTACTTAGGAACGTTTTCTCAATTAATTTATAGAGGTACCAACTGGAGAGAATGCAATATTGGATCTCATATCAGGGAATGAGGCAGGGCAGGGGACAGAAGAATGTGTAGGGTGTGGCTAACTGCACAACTCCATTATTAAACTGACATCCATAGTTGCAGGTCCCCGCAAAATCAGAAGTTCCCAGTGGCCAGGGGCACAAAGAGCTCTGAGAAGTGCATGAATTCAGAGGTCAGGTGATTGAGATATTATGCCAACTGTAATTATTTAAACTCCTGCAAAGATTCCATTAAACAATTCTGTTAGTTTCGCTCACAGACAACTTCTTTATTCACTGCACCACTTGCTACAAGGGGAACAGTTTAAGTCCACTGATCAAAATGTCATTAGTTTCAAGTTAATTATGGAGAAGGATAGGTCTGGCCCTTGGGTTGAGATTCTAAATTGGAGAAAGACCAATTTTGAGGAAATGAAAAAGGATCTAGATTGGGTGGATTGGGATAAATTATTTTCAGGCAAGGATGTGTGAGGTAAGTGGAAGACATTCAAAGGTGAAAGTTTCAGAGTTTGTTTATTCCTATAAAGACTAAAGGCAAGGGTTTCTTTTTGAAATATTTTATTTTTGATTTTCAAAGACTCATACAAATCCAAATAAACAACCAAATTTCTTTTAATAATAGTATATAACATAGAGAGTCAATTTTCCCCTACCCTCTCCCCTCTCTCCCATACCCTAATAAAACAAAGAAAAGATGATATAAATCAAACAAAAACAAAGAACCAAATATCATTAAAATCACAAACCCTTAAGGGATGAGAAGAAAATCCTAAAGAAACCTAAATTAAAAAAGATAAGGAAAGAAATACAAAAGCACATCAACTGCACCACGACCCACTTCATTGATCTCAATCATTTCACTACTGGCATGGATTGTTACATTTCCTTCATTCAGAAGGGGTATAATTAAATCTGCATACCAATGTGTTGCAGATACAGTTGCCATCCTCTAACAAATGTGGCATATTTCCTCCTTAAATTGTAAGTGACTTTCTCCAGGGGAATACAACTCTGTATTTCCATATTCCATCGTGTAATAGTTAGTCGGGAGTCGGACTTCCATGTGATCTCTATACACTTACTGGCTACCGCCAAGGCAAATTTCACAAACTGAATTTGGTATCTGGACAGTTTAAAATTCATAATCCATAATGTTTCCCAAAAAGTGCAATTCCAGATCCTGTGAAAAAACCACTTTTGTAATTTTTTTTTCAGAATGTTCCCCAGGTCCTCCCAGAAGGATGATTAAAGGCAAGGTTAGCAGGTATAGAGACACAGATCCTCCCAGAAGGATGATTAAAGGCAAGGTTAACAGGTATAAAGAACCTTGGTATTTGAGGGATATTAGGCATCTGGTTTGGAAGTAGAGAGAAGTGTATAACAGGTATAGGCAACATGGAGCAAATGTGATACTTGAAGAGTATAAAAATGCAAGAAAATCCTCAAGAAATAAATCAGGAGGCTAAAAGAAAACATGAGGTTGCTTTGGCAGACAATGAGAAGGAAAATCCCAAGGGTTTCCTCAGGTATATTAAGAGCAAAATTGGTTCCCTTGAAGATCAGAGTGGTTGATATTTTATGGAGCCAAAAGGGAGGAATGGCTAAGAAAGAAATTAAGTTCAAAGCCTATGAGGTTCAATAATAACTGTTGGATTTTCATACAGTGCCCATATGCATGAATAAATGATAAGAGGAATGTGGACATGCCATTTTATGACTGTTGCACCACCAGCAAGAACACTTACCATGCCATCCTACAATCCCACTTTGGCAATTCTGATAACCTGGCTGTACTTCTACTCCCTTGCATCCAAGCAGAGACTGAGGACTGCACCACCAGTAGTGAATACGATGAAGATATGGTTGAGGGAGATAGAGGAGTTCCTGCAGGACTGCTTTTAATCAGCGGATTGTACTATATTCAAGGATTCATCTTCAGAGTTGAATAAATATGCAACAATAATCACAGATGGCAACGAGAAAGCGTACAGGAAGGAGAGTCGTGTCACAACAACCTTGCGCACAACGTCAGTAAAACTAAGGAATAATTGTGGATCAGGAAGGGGAAGCCACGAGAATCAAACCAGTCCTCATTGAAGGGTCAGCAGTGAAGAGGTAAGGTTCCTGGGTGTCAATACCCTGTATCTCTGAAAACCTATCCTGGGACTATCATGATGATGTAATCATGAAGAAGAAACACTAGTAGCTATATTTCATTAGGAGTTTGAGGAGATTTTCTAGGTCACCAAAGACTCTTACCATTTTCTACAGATATTCCATGGAGAGCATTTTGATTGATTCCATCACTGTCAGGTATGCACATATGAATGCACAAGATAGGAACAAGCTTCAGAGGGTTGCAAACTCAGCCAGCACCATCATGGGCATTAGTTTTCACCCATTAAGGACATCTTTAATAGGCAATGCCTCAAGAAAGCTGATTCTATCATCAAGGACCCTCATCACCCAGATCATGCCCTTTTCTCATTGCTACCATCAGGAAGGAAATACAGGATCCTGAAAACATAGAGTGAACATTACAAAAACCACTTCTTCCCCTCTGCCATCAGATTTTGAATGGACAATGAACCTATGGGCACAACCTCACTTTTTCTCTTTTTATGCACTGGTGATTAATTTTTTTTAAATCTTGTATTTACAAAATTGTAATTTATAATAATTTTTGCACATTGTTCTGCACAATACCATTGCTGTAAAACAACAAATTTCATGACACATATTCACAACAATAAACCTGATTCTGATTCTGAAGTGAAACAACTGAAGGAGTTAAAACAAAGTCAAAATGTTGGAGAAACTCAGCAGGTCACACAGTGTTCAGTACTTGTATAGCAAAGATAAGAACACTTTCAGGCTTGAGCCCTTCATTGAAAAATGTTGACAGGCGTCTGAACAAAATGATAAGCGGGTGGGGTGGAATACCAAAGGCAGGATCCAATAGGTGAAGAAGGGAGGGAGAGCACAAGAGTAAGCAAGGAGAGGAGGGATGTCTTTTTTTTAATACTTTATTTAATATTTTCTAAACAAAAACTTTTACAAAATCCATAATATAAAAATTAGAACTACAACTATCCCACCCCTTCCCCCCCACACTCAACAGTCCCCACAAGGGAAGCATTAAAGAAAATATTTATCACAGTTTAAGATATTACTAAATTCATACATTTCAAATAAGGCGACCACATCTTAACAAACAAAATCATAATTATCATTCAGATTATATGTTTTTTTTCTCCATATAAATACAGGTCCTCAACTCATTATGCCAACGATTTACATTTATCTCAACTTTGTCTTTCCAGGAAGTCGCAACACATTTACGCGCTACCGCCAATGCTAAACGCAGAAATGCTGTCTGAAACTTATCTAATACCAAGTCCATAAATGGAACAATATAACACAACAAAAAAATTTGGGGATCTAATAAAAATTGAATTTAAACAAATTTTGAAGAAAGTCCCTGATTTTAAACCAAAATGATTGAACTTTATCCCAAAACCAAACCGAGTGTAAGAAAGTTCTCGCACATGATCCACATCTAAAACACAACTCTGATTCACTAAATCCATATTTTCTCAATTTCTCAGGGTTTAAATATAACTGATGCAAAAAATTATAATTGATCATACTGTATCTTACATTAAACAATTTATTCACACCCTCAAAACATCATTTCCCAGTCGGCCTGACTGTATCACAAGTTAAATCATTTTCCCATTTAATCCTGGATTTATCTAAATTTATTTTATCCATAGTATCTTGTAACAACACATACATCTCTGAAATAAAACCCTTATCTGAAAAATGAGAAATGATGAACTCAAATTTTGTTGACTTGGGAATTTTCATTTCTCTTCCAAAATTTTCTTTCACTAACGCTCTAAATGATAATAAACAAACAAAGAATTCCCTGAAATTCCAAATTTCTCTCTAAGTTGGTTAAATGATAAAAATTTACCCTCTTAAAAACAATCCAGTAATAACTTTATTCCATCAATCTGCCAATTTCTTAAAAATCTATTATTCCATGTAAAAGGAATTAATTTATTTTGATATATTGGAGCCTAAACCGATATTTTACCTTTTGAGCCTATTAATAAGTTCCTTTTAGCCCAAATCCCTAATAAATGTTTCAAAACCGGTACATTATATCTTTGTAGTAAAACAGAATTCCATTTAAGTACAAATTGATGTCGACAGGGTTCCATTATACCAGCCAATTCTACCTTGGCCCAACTAGGGGGGACACAAAACATCTAACATATGATTAATAAATCTTAATTGAACTGCCTTATAATAATTTTGAAAATCAGGTAATTGCAAACTTTCCAAAGTGTACTTCCAAGTCAATTTATGCATCGCTACTCTTGCTAGTTTTCCCTTCCATAAAAAATCCTCGGACTACTTTATTTAAGTCTTGAAAATAAGATTTTGAAAGAAAACAAGGAATCGATTGAAAAAGATATTGGATTTGTGGAAAGATATTCATCTTAATACAGTTTACTCGACCTGTTAATGGCAAAGGTAAATCCTTCCATTTAATCAAATCAGCTTTGATCTTTCTCATTAACAGTACATAATTTAAATTATACAGTTATTGAATATTTACATCAATCATTATCCCTAAATATTTAATTTTATCAGTCAAACAAAGTTCAGCAAATTGTCTACACTGGTCATAATTTCCTTCAGAAATTGATAATATTTCACTTTTATCACAATTCCCTTTATATTCTGATAATTTACCACATTGTTCTAAACATTCTTGCAAGTAAATTAAAGATCATTCTGGATTAGTTTAATATATCAAAACATCAAATAAATTAATCTTATATTCCTCATCTGCTAACTTTATACTTATAATATTTTCATTCTGTCTAATAGCCTGAGCTAACGGTTCAATGACCACTGCAAATAGAACTAGTGACAGAGGACGACCTTGATGAATTGAACATGATAATTTAAAGAAAGAACAGGTTTGACCATTTGTCACCACCCTAGCTACAGGATTATTATATAATGCCTTCACCCAACCAATAAAAAAGGTCAAACTTTTATTTCTCCAACACTTTAAATAAAAAAATCTATTTGACCCTATCGAAAGCTTTTTCAGCATCTAATGCAACTACCGTTGGTAGGTCAGGTTGCTGTCGTGAAGCGTTGATCAGTGAAATCACTCTAAGAATATTATCAGAAACTTACCTATTTTTAATAAAACCAGCCTGATCAGCATGTACCAATTGTGGTAAATACTTAGCAAGTCTATTGGCCAATAATTTCACTATTATTTTATAATCCACATTCAATAAAGAAATTGGGTGATATGAAGCTACTTTCAAAGGGTCTCTATCTTTTTTTTTGTATAACTGTTATTATTGCACTTAAACACGAATCTGGTAAGGCTTGTTCTTGAGTTAGCTGATGAAGAACGTCCATAAATGAAGAGGACAGATCATCATAAAAAAAACTTTATAAAATTCAACAGTAAACCCATCATCTCCTGGGGATTTCCCATTCTTTTTCTTTGGCTTGGCTTCGCGGACGAAGATTTATGGAGGGGGTAAAAAGTCCACGTCAGCTGCAGGCTCGTTTGTGGCTGATCAGTCCGATGCAGGACAGGCAGACACGATTGCAGCGGTTGCAAGGGAAAATTGGTTGGTTGGGGTTGGGTGTTGGGTTTTTCCTCCTTTGCCTTTTGTCAGTGAGGTGGGCTCTGCGGTCTTCTTCAAAGGAGGCTGCTGCCCGCCAAACTGTGAGGCGCCAAGATGCACGGTTTGAGGCGTTATCAGCCCACTGGCGGTGGTCAATGTGGCAGGCACCAAGAGATTTCTTTAGGCAGTCCTTGTACCTTTTCTTTGGTGCACCTCTGTCACGGTGGCCAGTGGAGAGCTCGCCATATAATACGATCTTGGGAAGGCGATGGTCCTCCATTCTGGAGACGTGACCCATCCAGCGCAGCTGGATCTTCAGCAGCGTGGACTCGATGCTGTCGACCTCTGCCATCTCGAGTACCTCGACGTTAGGGGTGTGAGCGCTCCAATGGATGTTGAGGATGGAGCGGAGACAACGCTGGTGGAAGCGTTCTAGGAGCCGTAGGTGGTGCCGGTAGAGGACCCATGATTCGGAGCCGAACAGGAGTGTGGGTATGACAACGGCTCTGTATACGCTTATCTTTGTGAGGTTTTTCAGTTGGTTGTTTTTCCAGACTCTTTTGTGTAGTCTTCCAAAGGCGCTATTTGCCTTGGCGAGTCTGTTGTCTATCTCATTGTCGATCCTTGCATCTGATGAAATGGTGCAGCCGAGATAGGTAAACTGGTTGACCGTTTTGAATTTTGTGTGCCCGATGGAGATGTGGGGGGGCTGGTAGTCATGGTGGGGAGCTGGCTGATGGAGGACCTCAGTTTTCTTCAGGCTGACTTCCAGGCCAAACATTTTGGCAGTTTCCGCAAAGCAGGACGTCAAGCGCTGAAGAGCTGGCTCTGAATGGGCAACTAAAGCGGCATCATCTGCAAAGAGTAGTTCACGGACAAGTTTCTCTTGTGTCTTGGTGTGAGCTTGCAGGCGCCTCAGATTGAAGAGACTGCCATCCGTGCGGTACCGGATGTAAACAGCGTCTTCATTGTTGGGGTCTTTCATGGCTTGGTTCAGCATCATGCTGAAGAAGATTGAAAAGAGGGTTGGTGCGAGAACACAGCCTTGCTTCACGCCATTGTTAATGGAGAAGGGTTCAGAGAGCTCATTGCTGTATCTGACCCGACCTTGTTGGTTTTCGTGCAGTTGGATAATCATGTTGAGGAACTTTGGGGGACATCCGATGCGCTCTAGTATTTGCCAAAGCCCTTTCCTGCTCACGGTGTCGAAGGCTTTGGTGAGGTCAACAAAGGTGATGTAGAGTCCTTTGTTTTGTTCTCTACACTTTTCTTGGAGCTGTCTGAGGGCAAAGACCATGTCAGTGGTTCCTCTGTTAGCGCGAAAGCCGCACTGTGATTCTGGGAGAATATTCTCAGTGACACTAGGTATTATTCTATTTAGTAGAATCCTAGCGAAGATTTTGCCTGCAATGGAGAGCAACGTGATTCCCCTGTAGTTTGAGCAGTCTGATTTCTCGCCTTTGTTTTTGTACAGGGTGATGATGGTGGCATCACGAAGATCCTGAGGCAGTTTACCTTGGTCCCAACAAAGCTTGAAAAACTCATGCAGTTTGGCATGCAGAGTTTTGCCGCCAGCCTTCCAGACTTCTGGGGGGATTCCATCCATACCTGCTGCTTTGCCACTTTTCAGTTGTTCGATTGCCTTATATGTCTCATCCAGGGTGGGAACCTCATCCAGCTCTAGCCTTAGGGGCTGTTGAGGGAGCTGGAGCAGGGCAGAATCTTGGACTGAGCGGTTGGTACTGAAAAGAGATTGGAAGTGTTCTGACCATCGGTTGAGGATGGAGATCTTGTCGCTGAGGAGGACTTTGCCGTCTGAGCTGCGCAGCGGGCTTTGGACTTGGGGTGAGGGGCCGTACACAGCCTTTAGAGCCTCGTAGAAACCCCTGAAGTCGCCAATGTCCGCGCTGAGCTGTGTTCGTTTGGCGAGGCTAGTCCACCACTCATTTTGGATCTCCCGGAGTTTGCGCTGAAGATGGCTGCATGCGCGACGGAAGGCTTGTTTCTTCTCTGGACAGGACGGCTTTGTAAGGTGAGCCTGGTGGGCAGCTCGTTTCTTTGCCAGCAGCTCCTGGATTTCCTGGCTGTTTTCGTCAAACCAGTCCTTGTTTTTCCTGGAGGAGAAGCCCAGTACCTCTTCAGTGGATTGCAGTATGGTAGTCTTCAACTGATCCCAGAGGGTTTCAGGGGACGGGTCCGTGAGGCGGGTTGCAACGTCGAGCTTTGCTTTGAGGTTTGCCTGGAAGTTTCCTCTCGCTTCGTCTGACTGCAGTTTTCCAACATTGAACCTCTTTCTGGGGGCTTTATTGTTCCTGGGCTTTGGCTTGAAGTGAAGGTTGAGCTTGCAGCGAACCAGCCGGTGGTCAGTGTGGCATTCCGCGCTAGGCATGACCCTGGTGTGGAGCACATCTTGTTTGTCACTTTCTCGCACCAGGATGTAGTCCAGGAGGTGCCAGTGTTTGGATCGGGGATGCATCCAGGTGGTCTTAAGGCTGTCCCTCTGCTGAAAAAGGGTGTTTGTAATGACAAGCCGCTGTTCTGCGCAGAGCTCCAACAGGAGGCGCCCATTGTCGTTGCACTTGCCGACGCCATGCTTGCCCAGGATTCCTGGCCAGGTTTCTGAGTCTTTGCCGACACGAGCGTTGAAGTCGCCCAGGATGACAACCTTGTCGGCTGTAGGGGTACGTTGGATGAGGTTGCGCAGGTCGGTGTAGAACTTGTTCTTTTCTGCTGGTTCCGCCTGGAGGGTTGGAGCATAGACACTGATGAGGGTGATGTGACGCTTGTTTTGAAGTGGGAGTCGCATGGACATGATTCGGTCCGAGAGGCCTGTCGGAAGGTTTTCGAGTTTGGAGGCAATGAAGCTCTTGACCATGAAGCCTACACCAGATAGGCGTCGTTCATCCGAAGGCTTGCCAGACCAGTAGAGTGTGTAGCCCGCGCCGCGTTCTTGGAAGCTGCCTACATCTGCCAGGCGGACTTCACTGAGAGCGGCTATGTCGATGTCAAGTCTGAGGAGTTCATGTGCAATGAGGGCAGACCGACGTTCAGGTCGATGGCTGTCAGTCTTATCTAGCATGGTTCTGATGTTCCAGCATGCTAAACCCATCATCTCCTGGGGATTTCCCATTAGGCATTTGTTGAATAACATCTTTTATTTCTAAATCTGTAAAAGGAGAATCTAATTTCCTCACATCATCTTCCCCTAATATTGGCAAATTTAATTCTGACAAAAAAGATTCAATAGAACCATCTTCTCGAACTCCCTCAGAAGCATATAATTTCTGATAAAATTATAAAAATTGGTCATTGATTTCCGGAGGTTTAAAAGTAATTGAATTACCTTTCCTCACAGCATTAATAGTTCTTGATGCTTGTTCTGTTTTCAATTGCCAGGCTGAAACTTTATGGGCTCTGTCCCCTAACTCATAATAACATTATTTAGATCTTTGAATCAAACATTCAAATTAGTGTGTTTATAATGTATTATATCGTAACTTCAACTTTGTCAAAACTGCCTTATTATCCTCCGTATAATTTCTCTGATATTCGTTTTCCAAATCAGCTATCTGTTTTTCCAATAACCAAGTCTCTGCCAAAAATTTCTTCTTTTCCTTTGCTGCATAGCTAATAATTTGACCACGTAAAAATGCCTTCAAAGCATCCCATACAGTAAAATTACTCTGAACTGTATTCCTATCCAAATCTAAAAAAGAAACAATTTGATCCTTAATAAATTTTACAAATTCTGTTTTTTTCAATAACATTACATTAATTCTCCAATGAAATGTTGATTGAATAACTTCCAGTCCAACACAAGAAATTAGTAGAAATGAATGATCAGAAGTTATTCTATTCTTATATTCAGCTTGAATAAAATGTGATTGCAAATATGCTGATACCAAAAAAGTCAATCCTTGAAAATGTGCCATGGCACGAGGAATAAAATGAAAAATCTTTGTCAGTAGGGTTTAACCTTCTCCAAACCTCTATCAAATTTAAGTCTTTCATCAAAGAAACCAATTGGACCGCTGCTTTTGAATTTTTCACAATTTTCAGAGATTTATCTAATAGTGGATCTAATACACAATTAAAATCTCCCCCAATCAAAATATTTTCTTTAGCTTGGCTTAAAGTTAAAAAAGCTTCAGATATAAATTGTTCATCATGGACGTTAGATGCATCTTTGGCTTGGCTTCGCGGACGAAGATTTACGGAGGGGGTAAAAGTCCACGTCAGCTGCAGGCTCGTTTGTGGCTGACAAGTCCGATGTGGGACAGGCAGACACGGTTGCAGCGGCTGCAGGGGAAAAATGGTTGGTTGGGGTTGGGTGTTGGGTTTTTCCTCCTTTGCCTTTTGTCAGTGAGGTGGGCTCTGCGGTCTTCTTCAAAGGAGGTTGCTGCCCGCCAAACTGTGAGGCGCCAAGATGCACGGTTTGAGGCGATATCAGCCCACTGGCGGTGGTCAATGTGGCAGGCACCAAGAGATTTCTTTAGGCAGTCCTTGTACCTTTTCTTTGGTGCACCTCTGTCACGGTGGCCAGTGGAGAGCTCGCCATATAACACGATCTTGGGAAGGCGATGGTCCTCCATTCTGGAGACGTGACCCACCCAGCGCAGCTGGATCTTCAGCAGCGTAGACTCGATGCTGTCGACCTCTGCCATCTCGAGTACTTCGACGTTAGGGATGAAAGCGCTCCAATGGATGTTGAGGATGGAGTGGAGACAACGCTGGTGGAAGCGTTCTAGGAGCCGTAGGTGATGCCGGTAGAGGACCCATGATTCGGAGCCGAACAGGAGTGTGGGTATGACAACGGCTCTGTATACGCTTATCTTTGTGAGGTTTTTCAGTTGGTTGTTTTTCCAGACTCTTTTGTGCAGTCTTCCAAAGGCGCTATTTGCCTTGGCGAGTCTGTTGTCTATCTCATTGTCGATCCTTGCATCTGATGAAATGGTGCAGCCGAGATAGGTAAACTGGTTGATCATTTTGAGTTTTGTGTGCACGATGGAGATGTGGGGGGGCTGGTAGTCATGGTGGGGAGCTGGCTGATATTCAACAAAGACCATGACTCAGCAAAGAGTTTACAATTAATCATTAAAATTCGGCCAGCTGATTCCACCAAAGATTGAAGTTCGAATGGTATTTTCTTATGAATCAGGATCGCCACTCCTCTCGCTTTTGAATTGAAAGAAGATGAAAATACATGACCGACACAATCCCTCTTCAATATCAAATGTTCTTTTACAGTTAAGTGAGTTTCATGCAAAAAAGCAATATCAACTTTCATCTTTTTTACATAGGCCAAGCCACGCTTTTGTTTAATCGGGTTATTTAAACCCTGCATGTTAAATGTTGCAAAATTCAAATTAGACATTGTTATCAAAGTAAAATAAAAACAGAATCAAAATCTCTCTTTCTATTCCTTCTATTCACTGAGAAAATAAACCCCTTCTCCGATAACAAAATTTAAAGCTCCCCTTGCTAAGTGATCTAAATTAAACAATCACTAAACCCCTCTCTAAACAAAGTAAAACACTAATAAAAAGGTATTTTTTTAGAAAAAGAAACTACAAAAGTAGGAACTCCCCACTTAACTGGATGTGGAAAGAAATAAAATCCCTCCCACTAGTGGCAGACGACTTCTGAAAGCTTCCGTGAATTCCATCCCCCCCCCAACTGGACTTAAAATTATGAGTCTAAATCAGCTTACAACTCCAATGAATTCAATCCCAAAACTTGTTCCGGATCAATATCAATCAAGCTCTTTGACATATTTGTCTTCCCGTTCCCATTTCAATTCTTCTTATCAGATGTCTTCCTCTTAGGTGAAGAGTGCCTTTCAGTCGCCCTGTCTGGCAAAGAATTGGCAAAAATTAAAGCCTCATGATCACTGTCAAAAAACTGTGATTGGAAATTCCCATGAAAGATCTTCAAAACTGCAGGGTATCTGAAAGAAAATTTATAACCCTTCCTCCAAAGCACTTCTTTAGCAGAATTAAATCATTTATGCCTTTTAATAATTTCTTGAGTTAAATCTGGACAGAAAAAAAAAACCTTATTTCCTTGTACCATCAATGGGGATTGATGTCTGTGTGCATTTTGGACTGCTACTCTCAAAATAGTTTCCCTATCTTGGTATCGTAAACAATGAATCAAAACAGCTCGTGGAGGTTGACCCGGATATGGTTTACTTCTTAAGGCCCTATGTGCCCTATCTAATTCCAAACCTTCTGGAAAAAATTCCAATACCAGTGCTTCAGGGATCCACTTTTAAAAAAATGTTATTGCATCCAAACCCTCAATTCCTTCAGGAATTTCCACTATTTTAACATTATTCCGACGGCTTTGATTTTCCAAAGAGTCTATTTTCTTCAATAAATCCTTCTTCTGAATTTCCCATCTGACAAAAGAATCTTCCACTTTTTATTTATTATGATCCACTTGTTCTTTACAAACTTGAAAGGCACCTTCCATCTTCTTAAAGTTGTCTTGAACTGTATCCACCATATTCAAGCATCTATTCACATGAGCTTTAACAACAGAAATATCTTTCTTAACAGAAGAAACTTCTTCACAAATATTATTCATTTTTTCAGTCATATTCATAAATCCATGTTCATTCTGGGAAGACATTTGTGTTGACATATTACCCATTTGATGAGCTATGGATTCCAAAGTTGTAAAAACAGCATCAAAGGTAGTATCACTAGTCTCTCCATGAGGCCTACCTTCTTTCCCTTCAGTAGCAGTCAGTGACCCTTCTTCTATTTCTTCAGTTTGGCACAAAGCTTTATCTTCTTGTTCTTTTGATTCTGCCATTTTCATCACTTTGCTTCTGGTCTGCACACCTGCAGACCCAGACCCGACATGTTCAGGTCACTGCCGGCCGACTTCGCTGACAGCCCAGACCCTATCCAGAAGATCCAGAATCTCAGCATTGCATAGACGTTCTTAACTATCCAGAAGATGCACCACGCATGCCCGGCAGCGCGGGCCATCTTCTGATGCACTTCCTCGGGCCTCCGCGCCACTGGGATGCTAAGAGGTATCGCACGTCAGGCCTGACACTATTAACTCCGGCGCTTCTACATCATGGGCGCTCTGATCAAGATAAAAAGAAAAAATTGGAAGTCCAGCGCCATCTTGCAAGGGCACCAGGGTAAAACTTAAACGAGCTGGAGTGCGTTGCTGCTTAGGTGGCTGTCCAATCGATTCCATGGATTCCACTTGATAAGGAGGCCTCATTTCTTCTGTACTTTTAAAAGGAAGTTTCTTCTGAATCTGTGCTTTTGACTTCTTTGTATTAGCAGCCATTATAGTCTTTTAACATTCAGACAACTTCCAAGCAAACTTTCTAGACTTTTTTTAAGTGTTTTAATTTGGGTATTTATTAGTCCAACTGGGGGAACGACGGAATTACACTTCTTCTTGCTTCGCCATCAGGCCACGCCCCGAGAGGAGGGATGTCTCTGTGAATAGAAAGAGTAGAGATGGAGAGCTGAGGGAAAAAGTCAAGGAAAAGGGAAGGGAAGGAGCATGTCAGCAGAAACCAGAGAAGTTGATGTTCATCCCATCTGGCTGGAGAGTGCCTAGATGGAAAATCAAATGTTCCTCCAATTTATGGGTGGTCTTGGTGGGATAGTACTTGAGGCCATGGACAGACATGTGAGTAGGGGAGTGAGATGCAGCATTGAAATGGTTGACCACTGGGAAGTCCCTGTCACTGATACAGACAGAGTGAAGGTGTTCAGTAAAGCAATCTCCCAATCTGCGCCCAGTCTCTCCGATGTAGAGAAGGCCACAAATGGAGTACCAGATGAATTTCTCCAGCATTGTGTTTTTACTTCAACTACAGTATCTGCAGCCATTCATGTTTTACAACTGGACGAGTTGTCGGCACCGTAAAATGCCATAGGGTCTTCCCAAACAGGTAGGACTAGCTTCTGTATTCATGTTTATTCAAATTTCTGAATATGCTCTGTTCATCTGGAGAGCAAACTGACAAATACTGTACTAATCTCATTTATAGATCATCCAAAGCCATGGGCCTGAATTTCAAACCAAAAGTTTTGTTCACCCACCACAATATGTTGTTGGAAGATATTTAATTATGACCTCCAAATGTAATGACCTGACTTGGCATGCATCCAAGACTGTACTCTGCAGTTTGGTAGATATAGCTATGTTAGAACATGGAACAATATAGCACAGTACAGGCCATTCTGCCCTTGATGTTGTGCCAACCCATATATCCCATCCTTAAAAAAAGTACTAAACTTTCCCTACCCGTAACCCTCTATTTTCTTTTTATCCTTGTTTCTGTCTCAGAGTCTCTTAAATGCCCCCAATGTTTCAGTTTCCACCACCATCCCTGCCAAGGCATTCTAGGCACCCACAGCTCTCTATGTAAAAAACTTACCTCTGATGTCTCCCCTAAACTTCCCTTCCTTAATATCATATATTGGTGTTTGCTGTTCCTTCCCTAGGAAACAGGTGCTGTACTTTTCATAATCTTATAGACCTCTATCAATTCACCTCTCATCTTTCTACACTCCAAAGACAAAAGTCCCAGTTCTGCTAACCTTATCTCATAAGACTTGTTTCCCAATCCAAGAAACATCCTGGTAAATCTCCTCTTCACTCTCTCCATAGCTTCCACATCCTTCCTGTAATGAGGTGACCAGAACTGAATCAAAGATTTGTAGAGTTGTAACATGGACTCTCTACTCCTGAATTAAATCCTTCCATTAATGAATCTCAGCATTGCATAGACGTTCTTAACTATCCTATCAACCTGTGTAGCGATCTTGAGGGATGTATAGATTTGCACCCCAAGGTCCCTTTGTTCATCCACACTCCTAAGAAACTCACCATTAACCCTATATTCAGCCTTCTGGTTAGTCCTTCCAAAGTGCTTCACAACGCACTTAGCCAGATTGAATTCCATCTTCCATTTTTCTGCCTAAGTCTGCATCCTGTCTATATCATCTTGTAACCTTCAACAACCTTCAGCTCTGTCCACAACTCCTCCAGCCTTCATGTCATTCACAAACTTACTGACCCATCCACCTGTCTCTTCATCCAGATCATTTATAAAAATCACAAAGAGCAGGGGGTCCCAGAACAATTCTTTATGGCGCTCCACTAGTCACCAACCTCCACTACTACTCTCTGCTTTCTTCCTACAAGCCAATTTTTTTATCCATACAGCTAATTTTCCACTGATCCCGTGGCTCATGGCTTTCTGGATGAGTCACTCATGGGGGCCTTGTTAAATGCCTTGCTAAAATCCATGTACACCAAATCTACTGCATTACCCTCATCAATTTATTTTGTTATCGCCTCAAAAAACTCAATTAGGCCCATGAGGCATGACCTTCATTTCACAAAGCCATGCTGACACTCCATTCCTGTTCTTGCTAAACCACAAGCAATGCCATAAAGGCATCTCTCATGTTAATTCTGGCATCCTATCTGCTGTCAGCTGCTGAGTTTCTTGAGGTCTAGAGAAGTTGAAGAGCTTCATATTAAAATATTGTACACCTGGTAAAATGAAGGCAAGCAGCCTTATCTTAAGAAACTCAGCACCATGTTCCAGCAGCATTAAGGCGCAGAGTAGGTTGAGCAACGCAAGTTCAGTTCTTGGTTCATATTTTTTTAAATTTTAACTTCTGATATGACCCAGCCCTTTTGTTCTTAACAGTTAGATTTCAGCCCCTGGATCCAGACTTTAGGCACATTGTAAATCTGTTGCATTGTTATACTAATTATTCATAAATGTCAAACTTTTTCCAACATTTCCGATAAAATGTGTAGAGCATTGCCTATAGAAAATTGGTTATTAAAATAATATACTTCATTAGACATATGAATTAAAAGTTTGAAAATACCTTGAGATATAGATTTATGCTAGGAACCAAAAAAATACCAAAATATATGTAACCCTCAGGATAAGCTGCTCAGCTGTTTTTTGATAATTCTTTTTAATTTTTTTTTTGTTTGAGTGGGTTAGGTGGGGATTTTATATAATACTTTTGATTTTTTCACCCATTGCAGTGGAGGGAGGACCGTTTATACTGTTTGAAGTTTTATCTTATTCATATATATATATATATATATATATACATATAAAAAACACACACACACGTGATATTGTATTTTTAGTTTTGTTCCCTTTTATTCACTGTATTGCATTTCCTATTTAAAAAAATAATAAAATATTAAAAAGAAAGAAAATACCTTGGGAAGATTGGATATTCACACAAATGGGCAGAAATTGGACAACATTGAAATTGACTTTCACACTTGCACACAATTGAGCATGTATTTATCATTGAAAGAAATCATTCTTGCTAGTTTCTTGTGCCTCCAGGCACCTCCCATTAGGTAATATATTATTACTGTCTCTTTTGCACTTGAATCTCAACACACCCGAAATTATGCCAATCCCTATGAGGCACTCATTCCAAAGCACCATCAGGGAAATTAGACCAAAGGGATCTAGGAGCAATGATCATTGTGCATCCTAGAACAATTGCATCATTATAGTAGAGCATGGGACCATCCATCCAGACCACCAGCAAACAGACCCACAGCCTCACAATCATCAGTCTCAACCTATGCTCCCCCTTCATCTTCCAATCTCAGAAGGCCCAACTCTCACACTCACTGATCTCTTCTCCAATTCCCTGAGTTCCCCATTATCCTCTGATCTGCCCCAGATCATGGTAATCCATGATTTCCCAGTTCCCTGAGAACTATGTTAGAGGCCCTGATCATCACTCCCACTGCCTACATACCTGATGGGTGATAACCTTCCATACACCTCCATTCAGTCACAGCTGATCTCCACCCAACTAATTCCATGATCAATGACAAACTCTCCCACAATCTAGCACATCGACAGGTCAAAATGCCATCCTTCACACAACCCCTGCCCTCCATCCTCCTACCAACCATGGATTGATCTTCAAACCAAGTTTATGGCCATCAACCTCTTCTTCCCAACCTCCTGGATCACAGTCAAGCCTAATGCAGAAGATTCATTTGCAATATTGTGTCATGTTTATCCAATACCTTGACTCGCAAGACTGGAGCCAGAGAAGGGTGGACTATAGAACTTCCAGCAAAGGATGGAAAATGGAAATTCCAGGCAAAGAGGCAGAAGTTCCAATATCTACTGAAAGTAGTATCACAGACTGCATTAAGAAGAATTTCAATGTGAAGTCTTGAGGCTCTCCATGAATGAGGACCAGCATTTATATTAATTATAACATATCCCAAGTGAAGATGGAGGGTTATGGAGGGTTAGGGAGGGTTATGGAGGGTTATGGGCATTGTGCAGGGAGGTGGGACTAGAAAGGGGTGTTTGGTTTGGTGCAGACTAGAAGGGCCTAATGGCCTGTTTCCGTGCTGTAATTGTTATAATCAAATATAATCAAAGATCATTGCTGCTTAATGCTGTTGGCTCGGAAAACAGGGTCAGAGCTTAGTGCAGCAGGTAGTCACATAAGTCAGACTGCAAGTGAAAGGATGAAAGGATAGCAGATGTTAAGAAAAGCAAAACAGAATTTACTGTTAAGCTTTCTGTGGTGTTCCTCTGGCAAGTAGAAATGAACTGTGAGTAGTTGCTGCCCAGCTTTTCCATGATCAGATTTTATTTATTTGGAAGGGTGTGTGCAGAAATTTGACCCTGGCTGCTTTTAAAAGGCAGATCAATAACTTTATGTACTTATGGGTCTCCTTCTCATATTTATCAGCAATTAATTGGCAAGAGGGAGAATGATCCAATGAGCCCTCCCACTCTGTACATGCTCCTGTACTAGTTCATGGGCTATATTAACCCTCAACTTACTGCCCCAATTAAATCTTAAACCTTTGTACTGTGATATTATTCCTTCCCTGACAAGCCACACACAGCCTATCTATTTTAACAAACATTTGTTTAAGCACACAACTTGTTAAGTTAGACAATGCGGAAGAATCGGGTTAGTAGTAAAGTAGATAGAATTGTAAGCATTTGGCTTGTGAAAATCTTTCAAATATTTTGCTTCAACAGTTTTTTTGATAATACTAACAACTACTTTAATTTTTGGAACAGCTCTAACATCTTACTGTGCTTTGCAGGGAAAGATTAGACTAAGAACCTAAAACATGGAAAGAATGGAATGTAATCTAACTGATGTAGCTATAAATTGGAGATTAAATTACTGGGCTTACATCAGGTGATACACAAGCAATCCTGCAAAGCAGCAGAGAACTGCAGGAATTAAATTAACTTGGGAGAACAAGGTGGCATTTTTAATAGTAACCATGAAGTTTGCTGTATTATCACAGAATCACCTCTTTTAAGGAGGAAAATTTGTCATACCCACCAAGTTTGTTCAATCTAGTACTCCAAACCCACAGATGTAAAAAAGTTTAACAGCTATCCAAAATAGAACCAGAGAGTTCAATGCAGGGAAACAGGTCCTTCAACCTGTTGACAATATTGTCTACCCAAACTAGTCTCATTGGCCTGTATTCACCCATTATCCCTCTAAACACTTTCTATCTAGGTACCTGTCTAAATGTTTTTTAAATGTTACATTTGTCACCACTTCTACCATTTCTGGTAGCTTGTTCCATATACCCACCACTCACTATTTAAAATAAATGTCTCCCAAATCCATTTTAAATCTTTCCTCTCTCACTTTAAAAATATGCGCTTGTAGCAGTCCGCGAACCAACTCGTGAAACATCTGACAAAATGGACAGCAACGTAGCTGTCACAAGGGCCCCACAGGGACCAATGGCCATCAGTCCGCGTGACCTTCTGCACAATGGAAAACAGCGGGCAAAGGAGTAAACACTAGCCAGTCAGAGGCCGGCACTGCGATGACATCACTCCTCTCGTCAGAGCCAAGGAGTGAATATAAACAGAGCTGGCAGAGCAATAAATCAATCTTTGACCTCGATGACTGTATGTGTGTCATTCTTACTCCATGCTTCATGTAGCATGCAAGCTACATTGGTGACCCTGACAGGTCCAACCAACAGTTGGTCCCGAAGTTGATGGACCAAGCAGCTCCCCACTCGGTCTCGCTAAAGCTGCCAACATTCTGGGTGTTGCAGCCACATGTGTGGTTTGAACAGGCTGAGGCCCAATTCCACCTTTGACAGATCGCAGCCTCTAACAACATCCGCTACTACTGTGTAATGAGCTCACTTGACCAGGACATGGCAGCAAGAGTCGTAAATTTCCTATGGCAGCCTATGGAACAAGGCAAGTACAAAGAGCTACAAATCCACAATTTAGGGCGATCACGGTGCGAGAGCACCGCCCATCTGCAGCAATTGGATGATGTGAGGGACAGGGCCGCATCTGCCCTCATGAGTGAGATGCTTGAACATGCCGAGGGGCACAAGCCTTACCTGCTCTTTGAGTAGTTTTACTGGAGCAGCTGCCCAAGGATATTCAACTCTTTCTCACCAACGAAGACTTCAGCAACCTGAGGAAAGTCACAGCCCGGGCAGTCATGCTCTGGCACCTCTTTGGAACATATTGCCAAGCCCTGACCCCAGCCATATTGCTATTGTCACCAACAGTGGGGTGCGGTGGCCCGTTGGTGCTGCCCATCCTGCACATTTCCAGGAAACACCATGGTCAGCCATCATTAATGGCTATGGTGGTTGGCCAACATGCCAAGCTCCTGTACGTGTAGGACCCTCTGTCGGGAAGGCAGTTCCTCATGAACACTGGTGCCGAAATAAGTGTCCTTCCCTCCATGGCCTATGACACCTGGAATGCCAAGCCAGGCCCGGTACTGAGGCCAGCGAACAGCACCTCTATGTGAACTTACAGCACCTGCACCAGCCCCCTACGATTTGCTGGCCACCGATTTAAGTGGACTTTTACTGTCATGCAGTGGCGAAACCATTCCTGGGAGCCAATTTCCTGCGCGCCCACTGTTTGCTGGTAGACTTCAAAGGGTGGGACTTGATGCATGCCAGAATTTTTCAAATGATGCCCCTGGGGGAAGATAAACTACAAGCCTTCCACTTTGACTCCGTCATTCTATCCGACGATGCCTTCACACACATCCCCGCAATCATTGCACCACAATTCTCCTCTGCAGAACCAAAGCACAGAATAAGGCACCACATCCTCACCAAGGGCTCCCTCCTCCATGCCATTTAAATTTATTTTTCATAGGAGCCCATCTTTCTGCTCGAGTGATGCAGGACTACTGCTAATGTAGAATGAACTGACAAAACAGGGATCACAGTCAATGTTTCCCATTGTGTGTCTTGTCAATTTATTGCCCTGCAATTTTAATAAACTTTTTTAAAAATTCATCAGTAGTTATCATATGCTGTTTCATAAGATGGCACCAGTTAGAAATACCTGAACAGATGTTGTTCCAAGTCATCAGCTTAAGAATGCTAATTACTTTTAACTTTAATGAAACATATTTATTGTTCTTTATATGTAACAAGATTAACATGCAATACTGCAACTGCTAAATTGCAATTCCCCACTTTAACCACTGGGTATCAGCATGTCCCAAAACTGAACAGCAATTGTAACTCAGGAGTAATACAATTTCATGGAATTTTAAGAAATGATACCTTCTTAAAACATATTTCAAGCTGCCACTAGATCAATTTCTAAATCATTTTGTTTTGCAGGTCATTTATTTTGCTGTCCTGTCACAAGACTTTTTTCTATAATGCAGCACTATAAATATCGAAGAATTTGAGTTCTGTCAGTTTCCCATTCATCTCTATTAAACTCAACCAGGATTGTTCTTCAAATACCAAATGCTGAAAAATCGCAAAAGTGAAATCTGGGGAATGATGGTTATTGCAATATATTTCTCAATAAAATAAATGAATTGTCACAATTTAGAATCAAAATAATTAAATTTGAAATATGTGCGTGTAAGTCATATGAATGTTTCATTTCTAAAACAATATTTATCATTTTGTTGAAGACTGCCAACTTCTCATGGTCCTGTGTTCTTTCCAGTACAGCATGTTATTTTTGATTGCATGACTTCCTCTTCTTGGTTTTTTAATGTGTGAGAGATTGATTGGATAAAGTACAAGTGGATCAAAATTTGCCAGATGCGACTCCCTAACTAAAAGATTTTGGCAATATGTGATTTGAGTTAAAAGATTCCTTAACATACTTCTGACAGCTCGTATCAGCAGGGGACAGTATGTCTAGTGTTCAACTATTTGCATAAAATCTATTAACAAGGCCTGAATGAGACATGCATGAACATTAGATATGTTACAAAAAAGTAGGATGTTTACACCTAAAGAATTTCAACTGCGCACATTACACTATAATTCCCTAAATGATAAAATAAGTTAATTTAAAAGAGTCAATGCATGATATATTTGATTCAATATCTGTGATTGCAAAATTTGAAGATTCTAGAACAATACAAATTTATTTTTAAGACATTATTGTATGTCATTCGCAGAAAATCCAAACATGTGGAAACTGACCAAGTATAGACCATACTTGGAGTATTGCATTCAGTTCCGGTCACCTTATTACAGGAATTATGTAGGTGCAAAAGAGATTTACCAGGATGATGCCTGAATTGAAGAACGTCTTATGAAGGAAGAATGATGGAACTAATTCTTTTCTCCTTTGAGTGATGGAAAATGAGTGGTGTAACATTATGAGAGGCTTGATTGACATTTTTTCCCCCAGAGGATGTCCTTTTAAGGAGAGTGGAGGAAAATTTAGGGGAGGTGTCAAATGCAGGGTTTTTTTTTTGTTGTTGCTTTTCTTTTGCACAGAGAGTGGTGGTTCCTGGAATACATTGCTAGTGGTGGTGGTGGAGGCTGTTACAATGGGGACATTCAAAAGGATGTAAGAAAAATAGAGGGCTATGGATGTAAGGTAGGGAAATTTTTATTTTTTATTGATTAGGTTTGCATAGACCAGAACCTCATTGTGGACGTAAGTGCCTGTACGTTCTAAAGTCTTCTTTGGCTTGGCTTCGTGGACGAAGATTTATGGAAGGGTAATGTCCACGTCAGCTGCAGGCTAGCTTGTGGCTGACAAGTCCGATGCGGGACAGGCAGACACGGTTGCAGCGGTTGCAAGGGAAAATTGGTGGGTTGGGGTTGGGTGTTGGGTTTTTCCTCCTTTGTCTTTCGTCAGTGAGGTGGGCTCTGCGGTCTTCTTCAAAGGAGGTTGCTGCCCGCCGAACTGTGAGGTGCCAAGATGCACGGTTTGAGACGATATCAGCCCACTGGCGGTGGTCAATGGGGCAGGCACCAAGAGATATTTTTAGGCAGTCCTTGTACCTCTTCTTTCGTGCTCTTCTGTCTCGGTGGCCAGTGGAGAGCTCGCCATATAACACGATCTTGGGAAGGTGATGGTCCTCCATTCTGGAGACGTGACCTACCCAGCGCAGTTGGATCTTCAGCAGCGTGGATTCGATGCTGTCGGCCTCTGCCATCTCGAGTACTTCGATGTTGGAGATGAAGTCACTCCAATGAATGTTGAGGATGGAGCGGAGACAACGCTGGTGGAAGCGTTCTAGGAGCCGTAGGTGATGCCGGTAGAGGACCCATGATTCGGAGCCGAACAGGAGTGTGGGTATGACAATGGCTCTGTATACGCTAATCTTTGTGAGGTTTTTCAGTTGGTTGTTTTTCCAGACTCTTTTGTGTAGTCTTCCAAAGGCGTTCTAAAGTAAAGAATGAGTAAATCTACGCACAAAGTACAGGTATTGAAATGCTGGCAATGTGCAATATTTTATATTCCATGTGATACTTTTTCCTATTTTTTTAACATGTTACGGCAAATACAATAATGAATAGGCCATTCAACCCATTAATCTGTTGGCTCCGAGATGCATGCACAAGCCCCATGAATTCCCATCTTTTATCTTTCCCCTCTTGATCTCAAATACATCAATCTGTTGGTAAGTAATTTCTACCTTCCTTCAAAGATTTCTTTAGTTCACTAACATTTCAGCTAACAATATATCAAAATCCCTTAATCTCATCCATCAAATACAATCTTTTCAGTGAAGTACTGTTAGCATTATAGTCCATTGTTCGCTTAACCTTCAACATTCAATTATTTTTTTATTTTCTCCAAAGAACTGCAATTATGTCAACAAATATTTTTCTACAAAAATACTAGAGTGTAGCCGCAGCTACACTGCTAACTGAAGGATCGCACAGCCAGACGGGTTGAGTTCAGTGAGGCTACGTGGCTGGACCTGGCTGAGAACCGCGCTGGGTGGCCCCGACTCCACCGGAGCACCACGTGAGTCGCCAAGCGTAGGCTTCTGAGCCCAGTGCCAAGGTCGGGAGGAAACCCCCGGCGGCGCCATTTTGGCCGGCTGCCCTGCCACCTGCGTGACAAGTGGGGCAGGTTTCCCTGCCTAATGGCATACCACCACAAGAGGTCCATTGTAACGAATGACTGTTTTTTATTAAAACATTTTTGGATAAGACAGGCTTTCCATGAGTAGGACTATGATCATTCAATATGCATAGACTAAGGAAGAAAATAGAACATGCAGCTACGAATTTACCCACCCCTCTCCCCTTTCTACTCCTTTCGTTCCTCCTACTACATCAATGTTTTGTGACCTAATGATGTTCTGTCTATTGAGTGCATCCTTGAGTTTTGTAAGAGAGCACTTTGATTAATTTCTATCATTGATCTCATATGGCAGAATCGTAAATTATATTAACACAGAAGGAAACAATTTGGCCCATCATTCCCTTCCCAGCCAACCCAGTATGGGCCCACAGTTCAGCTTTTATTTCTGGTTAACCTAGCAAACTATTTCTATTCCAGTTTATGTAGAACTTGTATGTACCATTCATTCTAATTGATATGCAATTACACCACTAGGTCACCAGGGGTCATCCCAGTGACCTTGTATATAAAGCAGTCCAGAGGTACAGTCTAGCCTTGCAGGTTTGTCTTGCAGAGAGACAAGACCTCTTAGTGCACATATTAGTTTATTAAAGCTGTCTTATACTCGCACTGCTGGTGTGGTTATTGTCAGTACAAACCCTGTGAAAAACTGCTTTTCCAGGCTATTTTGTATTATGATCCTTTTACCAGGAAGTATCTACACATTGCTTGCTGTACAAAAGCTAATGAATGCCTCCTTTCACATTTGTGAAGATCACACTGATTTTTTGATCAGTGGAGAACAATTCCAGTTTTCCCAAGGCCTGCACACAACCTAAATTCTATCATTCCTCAATAGTAGTGCCTATATTTTTATATAGTATTTTATTAGAATATATAGAGATTAGTAGCATTTTGAGAATTATAATTTTAATCATATTATAATCAACACAATATGAATGGTTATGACCAGTGATTACACTGAAGATCATCTTTAAGCTGCCTAATAAGTAGTGTTTTCTTTTTCCTAGCTCCCATTTTGCATTTTCAATTTCTTCATCATGTTAAAAAGGAAACAAGTGTTTTGATCTTAGTCCTTTGGTTTCATCGTCAGGTAATAATTGCTTCTGATCTGTGATATCAATTTAAAGAGAAGCCAACTGCAAATATTGCAGTCTGTTGCTATTCATTTTTCACACAGATATTGTGAAGATAAATGGACAGACAGAACAATTTAATTCAAAAATCAATGTACTGCAGATGCATGATTGATGTGTGCAGAAGTCAGCGTTGAAAACTAAACAGGCTGGGTTTTAGGTTGGCACCACCAACACCGAATTCCTTTCAGGAAAAGAGGAACTTCAATTCTCCACAGATTCTGGCTAACTTGCTGAGTATTTCCAGCATTTTCCGTTTTATTTTGGATAGAATAACTGATGGATTTCCTTTACTATCTGTTAAAGATACCACCATAATCATTCGCTTTGTCCCCTCCAACACAGGCAAGGCTTCAGTACTGTTGTCAATACGATCTGTGTCCATGAATATTTTCTTTCTTTGGCTTGGCTTCGCGGACGAAGATTTATGGAGGGGGTAAAAAGTCCACGTCAGCGGCAGGCTCGTTTGTGGCTGACAAGTCCGATGCGGGACAGGCAGACACGATTGCAGCGGTTGCAAGGGAAAATTGGTTGGTTGGGGTTGGGTGTTGGGTTTTTCCTCCTTTGCCTTTTGTCAGTGAGGTGGGCTCTGCGGTCTTCTTCAAAGGAGGTTGCTGCCCGCCAAACTGTGAGGCGCCAAGATGCACGGTTTGAGGCGTTATCAGCCCACTGGCGGTGGTCAATGTGGCAGGCACCAAGAGATTTCTTTAGGCAGTCCTTGTACCTTTTCTTTGGTGCACCTCTGTCACGGTGGCCAGTGGAGAGCTCGCCATATAACACGATCTTGGGAAGGCGATGGTCCTCCATTCTGGAGACGTGACCCATCCAGCGCAGCTGGATCTTCAGCAGCGTGGACTCGATGCTGTCGACCTCTGCCATCTCGAGTACTTCGACGTTAGGGGTGTAAGCGCTCCAATGGATGTTGAAGATGGAGCGGAGACAACGCTGGTGGAAGCGTTCTAGGAGCCGTAGGTGATGCCGGTAGAGGACCCATGATTCGGAGCCGAACAGGAGTGTGGGTATGACAATGGCTCTGTATACGCTAATCTTTGTGAGGTTTTTCAGTTGGTTGTTTTTCCAGACTCTTTTGTGTAGTCTTCCAAAGGCGCAATTTGCCTTGGCGAGTCTGTTGTCTATCTCATTGTCGATCCTTGCATCTGATGAAATGGTGCAGCCGAGATAGGTAAACTGGTTGACCGTTTTGAGTTTTGTGTGCCCGATGGAGATGTGGGGGGGGCTGGTAGTCATGGTGGGGAGCTGGCTGATGGAGGACCTCAGTTTTCTTCAGGCTGACTTCCAGGCCAAATATTTTGGCATTTTCCGCAAAGCAGGACGACAAGCGCTGAAGAGCTGGCTCTGAATATACAGTACTGTAATTTACCATTACATCTCTTGGATAGCTATTTGTTGAATATATGACATTTCTTTGAAGAAGATCTAATAAACTAAAAATAAAACACAAAGATTTCTTCTCTTCCAACACTTTCAGCTATCAGACATCCGTCAGTTCAATAATATCCTTGGATATTGGCTCTGGCATAATTCATCTTGCTAACCAAACTAGCTAAACAATAATCTTATCATGTAATTCCATTGAAGAGCAAACCAGAGTGTATTTGTTTATCTTCCGTCTCACTATATTGAAGACTGAGGATTCAGTATTGCATTTATTAATTTCAAAAAGTTATCCATATTATTCTGTCTTTTCATTTCACTCTGTTTCCTTTGTTCTCGCTTCTCTCTTCAACTGCCAGTTTTTAATCTAATTATTCTCATGACAACTTTGGCCTTCCCGCTATCACAGATAGCCCTACCCTGTTCCCTCTTAAAATACACTTGTTTTCTTACTTTTCCAGTTCTCTGATGGCTTCTTAAACCAAAATGTCACCTGCTTCTCACCACAAATATACTACTTAATTTTTGTTTTTGTTTCAAACTTCCAGCATCTGAAGGTTTTATCTACAATTGTAATTTTTTTCAAATTAATTTATAGAAGGTTCACATTATAAATATTTACAGAGAGCTGAAAATTCAGGATTTACTCTTTATGATGGATGTCTTTCAAAAAAATCCCAAAGTTGGCATCGGTTTTAATGCTGGCCTGAGCCATTCTTAGCATACTGATAACATCAAGGAAGAGTCTATTAATTAGTGGATGCAGAATGCCATATGATAAAAATGCACAGCGAGAATCTTACTGCTGAGATCAGCATGCCCACTAGGCCTTCCCGCTGTAATAGCGAGAAGATGTTTAGGACACACAAGTCCAAGTTTCAGAACTCTCAATATATGCACTTCACACAGGATAAATTTCACAAGTATTTCTCCAAGTGACACAAACAGATCAAGATAGACTGAACATGGTGTAAATTCTCAATATTTGTATGGAGTGCTTATTCAGCTGACAATGCGTCGAGTTTTTAAACAGAACTTTAGCGTGACAAAATATATTCTTCCGTTGATATTCTTAGTTTTGCAATTAGATTGTTAACTAATTTTGTTGATAATTTTGGCAAACTAATGAATGGCCTCAGGGAATTATGAATATAATTGTTCTGTGTGAATGTGGTTTGTTATTACAACAATTTAATAATAATCTAATTATGGAATAAGTTGCAAAGAAGGATTCAATTTCTTTGTGCCCTGCAATTGTTCATAGAAGCAGCACTTGATTTAACATCTTATTCAATTAACTTTTCTTACTTTGCTTAAGACTGATAATTTTTCTCTTCAGGTATATACATGCTCCATGCTGTGATGCAGCTCGTTGGTATATGCATAATTTTATCTTTATATGTTTCTGGAAAATTAAGAAGGGTATGCATAATAAAGTTGGAAGTGAGTAAAATAAGATACTTGCTAAATCTTTGATTCAAATCCACTGCAAATAAATAAGATAAAATTCTCCAGTACACTAACTGCAGGACACTTTTCATGTCTATCACATTTAACCGAGAGGCCAATAAGTGAAATTTTTACTTAATATAGACAGAGATTCACAAACAATGTCAGTTGTCCATCTTAGATTAGATCTCCGAGAAAAGAGCACTCAAGTTGTTCTTATCATGTGTATCAAATCCAAACAATATATGAAATGCTTTTTTTGTCTTGTCGGCAAAGTGTACACATAGAAAGTGGATCTAATGACATTAAGGTGTAGAAAATCTTTAGTCCTGAGAAAAACTTGGTACTTTATTATTCCTCCTTCTGAAAACATGAATGAATGCTGAATATCACATTGTAGTAAGGATAATTGTCAAAGGTGGAGTTTGTGAAATTCTTCTGTGATTGTGCCACCTGGAGGAAGATGTGAAGGGCAAGTCCACATATTAAGGTTATTACCATAGACTCACCCAACCTGTTAATTTTGGATGAAACCTTTGATATTAATGTGTTGACAGCTCCTTGCCACATTCTTTCTGCCAAGAAGGGTTGTGGTGAAACATTGAAACATTAGATAAAATCAATCCCAAAATTCTTTTAATGTGCTCTACAACCTCAGCTGTTCATTTCAAGCATACCAATGACTATTAAAAGAAATCTTCCCTCATTTAATCATTTAAAGCTGCACAGGAGTTTACTGTTTTTTTTTATTTTTCTGATAATATCTCCAGACTTTTTGTATCAACCTTGTTAATCATGATTCTCATTGATCATGCCGGATCATAATTTACCCACCCACCAGAAGTTGGAATTGAAATGGTTCTCCATTTGTTGACTATTAAGAGTGATTATATTACTATGGCCTCATGGATTGTTATCAATTCTTGTGAATCAGGGAAAAAAAAAACCAAAATGCAGAACATGACTCCTTTAAACTTTTTCCATCTATGAAAATAAAAATAATTCTGTCTGAATTGGACCTTCAGAATAGGCATGGCAAAAATCTAGACATTACCTCAATGGTCAGCTTGGGCCATTGAATCTAACACCAATACAGAACCAATTCAGCAAGTCAGGTCCGACGATAATCAGAGGAACGAGAGAGCTATTGCCTCACAACTATGAGGTTACGTCAGGGTAGATGGTAATTAAAGTGGACAGGTTCCAAGCTAGAAAATGGTACTGAGGAAGAACAAAGGGAAGAGTTGTGACATGGTGTGCGTGGTGAATGTCTGCCAAGCTGCCTGTCTCCACTCTGGCGAGCCTTGCTGTACTAACATTGGCTGTGCATTATCTCTACTGTTAAGAACACTCGCCTTGGGTATAACTGTGTATGCACCTATTGTCTTTCATTATTGTACCATGAGTTTCTGCTAATAAAATTGAAGTGCCAGTTGATAACATAACATAACATAACAATTTACAGCACGGAAACAGGCCATTAGGCCCTTCTAGTCCGCACTGAACCAAACACCCCTCTCTAGTCCCACCTCCCTGCACAATGCCCATAACCCTCCATCTTCCTCTCATCCATATACCTGTCCAACCTTTTCTTAAATAATACAATTGACTCCGCCGCCACTATTTCTCCCGGAAGCTCATTCCACACGGCTACCACTCTCTGAGTAAAGAAGTTCCCCCTCATGTTACCTCTAAACCTCTGCCCCTTAATTCTTAACTCATGTCCTCTTGTTTTAATCTTTCCTCCTCTTAACGGAAATAGTCTATCCACATGCACTCTGTCTATCCCTTTCATAATCTTAAATACTTCTATCAAATCCCCTCTCAACCTTCTACGCTCCAAAGAATAAAGACCTAATCTGTCCAATCTCTCCCTATACTCTAGATGCTTAAACCCAGGTAACATTCTGGTAAACCTTCTCTGCACTCTCTCCACTCTGTTTATATCCTTCCTATAATTAGGCGACCAGAACTGCACACAGAACTCCAAATTAGGCCGCACCAACGTGTTATACAATCTCAACATCACCTCCCAACTCCTATATTCCATGCAATGATTGATAAAGGCCAGCATACTAAAAGCCTTCTTCACCACCCTATTCACGTGAGTTTCTACCTTCAGGGAAGGTTACTCCTAAATCTTTCTGCTCTTCTGTATTCATCAATGCTCTCCCATTTACCACGTATGTCCTGTTCTGATTATTCTTACCAAAATGAAGCACCTCACACTTATCAGCATTAAATTCCATCTGCCATTTTTCAGCCCACTTTTCTAAGCAGCCCAAATCCCTCTGCAATCCTTGAAAACCTTCTTCATTATCCACTATTCCACCTATCTTAGTATCGTCTGCATATTTACTAATCCAATTTACCACCCCATCATCTAGATCATTAATGTATATAACGAACAACAATGGGCCCAATACAGATCCTTGAGGCACACCACTGGTCACCGGCCTCCAACCTGACAGACAATTATCCACTACCACTCTCTGGCCTCTCCCTTTCAGCCAATGTTCAATCCATTTGACTATCTCAAAATTTATACCTAAAGACTGCACCTTCTTAACTAACCTTCCATGTGGTACCTTATCGAAGGCCTTACTGAAGTCCATATAGACAACATCCACTGCGCTACCCTCATCCACATTCTTAGTCACCTCTTCAAAAAATTCAATCAGATTGGTCAAACATGACCTTCCTCCCACAAATCCATGTTGAGTGCTCCTGATCAGACCCTGTCTATCCAGATGTTTATAAGTACTATCTCTAAGAATTTTCTCCATTAATTTACCTACCACAGACGTCAAACTTACAGGCCGATAGTTGCCAGGCTTCCTCCTTGAACCCTTTTTAAATAACAGAACCACATGCGCAATGCGCCAATCCTCCGACACTATCCCCATATCTAATGACATTTGGAAAATTACCGCCAGAGCCTCTGCTATTTCCTCCTTCACTTCTCTCAATGTCCTGGGGAAGATCCCGTCTGGTCCCGGAGACTTATCCACCTTTATATTCTTCAAAAGCCCTAAAACTACATCTTTTGTAATCTCTATATTCCCCATATTTACCCAATTTGCTTTTTTTTATCTCACATCTCCCAATATCCTTCTCCTTAGTGAATACCAAAGAAAAGAAACTGTTCAATATCTCCCCCATTTCTCTAGGCTCCACACACAGTTTTCCGCTCTGATTCTCTAAGGGACCAATTTTGTCTCTAGCTTTCCTTTTACCATTAACATATTTGTAGAACTCTTTTGGATTAGTTTTCACCCTGCTTGCCATAGTTTTCTCATACTTTCTTTTAGCTTTCCTAATTCCTCTCTTAAGATTCCTCTTACATTCAATGTATCTTTCAAACATCCCCTTAACTCCATGCTTCTTATATCTAATGTATGCCTCCCTTTTTCTTCGAACCAAGTTTCCAATATTCCTTGAAAACCACGGCTCTCTCAAACCTTTTGCCCCTCCTTTTAACCTAACAGGAACATAAAGCTTTTGCACTCTCAAAATCTGATCTTTAAAAGACTTCCATCTCTCTACTACATCCTGCCCATAAAACAAATTGTCCCAATCCACACCCTGCAAGTCCTTTCGCATCTCCTCAAATCTAGCTTTTCCCCAGTCAAAAACCTCAACCCTTGGCCCTGACTTCTCTCTTTCCATAATGACATTGAAGCTGATGGCATTATGATCACTGGACCCGAAGTGTTCGCCAACACTAACCTCCGTCACTTGACCCATCCCATTTGCCAACAGTAGATCTAAAACTGCTCCTTCTCTGGTTGGCACCTCTACATATTGTTGTAAAAAACTATCTTGCAAGATAGTAAAAAACTATCTTGGATGAAGTAGACAAAGATGAGGTGGTCAAATAATAGTCATGGCTCTGGCAACTCTCTTGTGGATGTAGCTATCAGTACTCCCTGAGTCTATTAGACAATCAAGAGTGTCACCATTGTGCATGAGTAATTACAAGGTAAAGTGATGTACTGCTGGCCAAATGGGGAAATGATACAATAAATGTAATAACTGTAGGCAAAATATAGCAGAGGTGGAAGGAAACATGGAAAGTAGATCCAAGGGAATCAATCTAACTTGTGCATTTATATATTTGTTGCAAAGTTTCTGCTTTCCATTCTTCAGAAAACAATATGATGGAGTTGGAGGTACAAAGGACTGAAGTCCAAAATCTCTAAGTTCAGGAACAGCTTTTTCCCGATGGTATTCTTCAAAAACATTGTTTCTAGTACCATTTGAATCCCTCAATATGTCCTTGCAAAAAGGAAAAAAATGAAGCTCTAATTGTATTCTGGGGACCAAAGATTTCAGCAAACACCAGGAATAATTTTACATTGTACTTTTCAATATATGTGAATTGTTATCGAAGCAAAACCATCCATTTATAATCTCAGGGAATCTGCACCTCTACTATAACTCCTCTGACATTATTGCCTTTCCAGTTAGACAACTCTGTCTTGAACAAAATGAAAGTCTTACAAATCCTTGAACTTCATTTAATTGAATAAATGCAATCTTAATATTCCCAATTTTAGCATTTGACGATATGTTGGAAAAAACTCAGTTATTACCATATGCAATTCAAAATATCTCCTTCAAACTGTTTTCTAATAGGGCCAAGGTTCTGTGCACACCACCTGGAAGGAATACACTGCTCATTCTCCAATGCACTATTTCTTTCCCTCCCCCCACTCCTGCCGCCCCATCGACATTAACAGTCAACATAAGCAGTTAAAGTGACTTTGCCACAGTGTTACTGAGAAACAAACATTAGCCAGATGATCCAGATTTTAGCAGTAAAATCATCACCTTAATGATCACCTGGAGTAAACTCATGCAGACATGGGGAGAACATAAAATCTCCTTACAGACAGCATCGAATTCAAACCCAGGTTGCTGGCACTGCAATAGTGTTGAGCTAACTGCTACACTCAGCATATTTTGCAATGATGGTTTGGGCCAAATGATTAATGTTATGCATGCTGTGAAGACTTCATTCATACCAAACTTTTCAACATAGAAAAAATATCACTTAATAGGAAGCTTCTCAATTTTTTTTTAAATGATGCCATGCTACATAGATTTAGAAGAATGTCAACAGACTGGTAGGCTTGAATTACAAGGAGAGATTGGATAGACTTTCCTATCTAGAGTTCAGAAGGCCAAGGTGGGTGGACCGTATAGAGGTTCATAAAATTATGAGTGGCTGTGGTGGTGAGGATTCAGGTGAGATTCAAAGGTTTCAAAGACTTACAACCCTGGACATATGAGAGTATCAAAACTCAAATTTCATTTACTACCGGGAATAAATATGAAACCAGATACAAAGGGTCTGATCTCGCAAGCGTGCAAGGTAACTAATCTACAAACATCAGAGAAGGCATTTAGAACTACTGAGGGTTAGAACAAACTGTATCTGCCACTCCCTGATGTACTTGCAGGGCACAGGATTAAAGAAGCTATATAGCTACAGATTTGAATGTACAAATTAAACCAGGTGAACCATGGTGGTCCCCCAGGGGCACACCACAATTGACTACCCCCGAGTTTGTATGGCACATACCTCATATTTGGTCCTCTTGACCACAGCCAGGAACAAGTTCGGGATAACAAAGAGATTTGCACATGCTACTTTTTTTTATACTCCTGGGGCTAGAGGCCAGCCCAGGTATCAAGTGACTTCAAGAGAGGAGGATGACAAATCAGAAGATGGCTGTCTGTGGGTGAGTCTTATTTTGATTAGCAAAGGGGAAGTGATCTTCAACCTATTACCTCTGACCATTGAGTAGAGGGGCACAGATAAGGTAAATTGTCTTTTTCCCACAAACATGGGAGCCAGAAACCAGAAGACATATATTTTAAGGTGAGAGGAGAATTATTTAAGAGAAACCTAAGGGAAATTTCTTTTACACAAAGGGTGGCATGGTTGGTGTAACAGTTAGCGCAACACCTTTATAGCACCAGCAATTGGGACTGGACCTGGGTTAAAATCCCACACTGGTTGTAAAGAGTTTGTACGTTCTCCCTGGATTTTCTCCAGTTTTCTCCCACCCTTTGAAAACATACCAGGGTGTAGGTTTATGGGGTGTAAATTGGGTGGAACAAACTCGTAGGGCTGAATTTGGAGCAAGCTGGCAGAGGAAATGAAAGAGACAGGTACAATTGTAATCCCTAAAAGATATTTAAACAAATACATGCATAGGAAAGGTTTAGAGAGATACGGGCCAGATGCAGGCGCATAGGACTAACTCGGATAGACAATTTGGTCAACATGGATAAGGTGGATTAAAGAACCTGCTTCCATGCTGCAGAAATATATAATACTATGAGGTGGAATCTGTGTGGGCAATCGAATGATAGTTGGAGTGAGTCTCAAATTACAAAGCTCAAATTACATTCAGTCTGTTGACAGCATTCATAGAACCTATAAATCTACAGCACAGTATAGGCCCATTGCCCCACTGTGTTGTACTGACTTGATAACCTACTCTAACAACTGCCTAGAATTTCCCAACTTCATACCTCCATTTTTCTCAGCTCCATTGACGCGCAGTAAATAACTCAAGAAGCTGAGACTGATTCACTGATCTACAGGCAATGGACAAGGACCTCATCCTGTGTCGTGACCTAGGCTTTCAGGGGAAGTGTCAGGGTGATGGAGGCTTTATACAAGGTCAAAGGAGGGAAGGGCTGCAGGTACAGTCACAGTACGGGGCAGAGCCAGGTAATTAGGAAATCAGGAATACAATGCAGTTCAGCAGTTCACCATATCCATGTACTGTGGTGGGTCATGTCGATCCTTGATCCAGGTTTTGGGATGAGGTCGCAATCAGCAGTTTACTATCCTGAGGAATGAAGGACTCAGACTTTCCTTTAGCTTTAACTTTTCCTTTATTCTTTACACAGGCCTGTGGGAGGCCTGTCACCTGAGTAGAAGATCAAGGAGATCCCTGAATATACAAAGCATGGGCTTGTATCCCTGCCACAACCTTATGTTAACCAATCACAAAACAGGCTTCTCTGATGTCACAAGCATTACTTAACAGCATTAAGTCACTGGTGCGAAAGGTGACTAGACACCTTGCAGGATGAAAAACAAGATGTGTCAAAGGGCGGACGAACCCTCTTGTAGGGTCAGCAGCTATCTAGCAAGCATATACTGTGAAGAGCGGAAAGGGCATCCCTTACATCAAAGGTTGGTCTGGCCATTCACTGCAACAGAAATTCCGCCAGCCATTTTAAACCTCACCATGGTACTGGATCCAGGAGGGGATGTCGAGAGGGTGGTTCTGGACCTGTGCAACCTGCTACTCACCTAAACTCCATTCATTCACACACTGTTCCTTTCTGAGGAGTAGGGTGTCCTCAACACACCCAAGTCCTGCAGTGATGGACAAGTGGTAAAGCAATAGGCTTGACCAGCTGGGAACTGTAGTCACAGGTCTGCCTGCAGGCAGCAGGGGAGAGTAGTCGGACATGGATTCAAGCAGTACCTGTCAAGGATCAGCCTGTAGACCCACTCCAGGCCACACATATCAAACCCCACAAACTGACTGAATGGAGCCATCATCCTACTGGGTGGATAACCAGAAGAAATCATCTACAAATTGTGTAATTTTTTGGACTAATCACAGAAATAAGTTCCCCCTTTCCTCAGGCATTGGTCTCACAGGTCTCATGATCTGGGAATCTTCAAGCTAATGAAAATTTACTAGCTCAGCTGGGGTTGCCTGGCAACACATGTCATGGGGCCCCTCACTTCTCTGAATGTTTTCAACCTTCTGCATTCTTATACAAAGCAGCAAGGCACGGAGGCATTAATTAACATTCATCAATTTACAGCAGGCAGATCCATCTAATATTCTCTCAAAGGTCCTATTGTACCTATCTCTGCCACCTTTGTTGACACCACATACCATGCACCCACCAATCTCAGTGTAAAAATTCTCCCTCTTGCACCACTTGAACTTACCCAAAGCACCAGAAAACTATGACCCCTGGTAGTAGCCACTTTAGCCCTGGGAATTAAAGCTGCGGCTATCGACACAATTAATGTCTCTCATCATCTTTTACATCTCTATCAGGTCACCCTTCATCCTCCATCACTCCCAGGAGAAAAGACCAAGTTCCCTCAACCTATCCTCACAAGGCATGCTCTCCAATCTAGGCAGCATCCTGGTAAATCTCCTCTGCACCCTCTCTGTAGCATCCACATAATTCCTGAGGTGAGGTGACCAGAACTAAACACAATATTCAAAATGGTGTTCAATTGGGTACCAATTAAAACTTGCTGATTGAACATTGTCTCCAAGATTCTTAGCAGGAATAGGGTGGTATTACCATAAACATACTGAAGAGTTTTCAGGTTTCAATTGACATGTTTCAAAATTACTTTGCCAAGATCAGATGTTCATTAATGGGCATTACTTCATGAGTAAAACATGAATGTCTGCAGACCCCATGATTGAAGTAATTCCCTCCCCTTGTTTCCTGGTCTCCCTCCCTTCCTCCCTCATCCACTTTCTCCAGCATTGTGTTACTATGACTTACTTTTTTTGAATATTTTATTTTGAAAATTTTCAATCAAATGAAGAATAATCAAAAGGAAAGACATCAATATCAATTATATTAACAAAATGATACAAATATTGATCCGTATGTCAATATTAAAGAAAGTGAGAAAAGAGTCAACATGTGATTCAATTATTATAAAGAAAGAAAAATTACAATAATATTACAAAACTGAAAATTCAATGTCCATGTTTGAACCAAAGGGAGAAAAAGATAATGGAGAGAAAGGACAAAATAAGAGCAACCTTCCCCTTCCCCAAGAAGAAAGAAGAAAAGAAAATATAAGAAAACAGAAAGAATAAGAAAAAGAAAAGATTGGCTTCATCTAGGATAAACCCCAGTCCCATCAAAGGATAAATAACCTGAAATTTACCCTAATGTACCTTAGGTATGAATTCCACATTCTTGAAAATACATCATACCTGTTTCTAAGATTATGGATGATCTTCTCTAGGGTACTATGACTTACTTCATGACACTTTGATGATTATGCAAGTGTGTTCTTGTAGTCTAATTACAATTCCAGCAGACCATTTGGTTGACTTGCCTCTCCATTTAATTTTGAGCTTACTGCCAAGATTTTATTTCCGACTGGAATGGCCTGGAACCAGATCCTATTTTTTTTATTCCAAATTGACATGGACACTGATTGGCACCACAGACTTCACATTGTTGACACTGAAACAAACAGCATGGTCCATAACAAATATTCGTTTAGAGTTCAAATGGAGGAATGGGACACATGAATCTCAAGATAGAATTGCACCCAAATTATTCCAGAGCAATGAATCTGACAAGTCAGGCAATTATCAGGACTAGGTTAATCACATTGAGCTGTAGACATTAGTGGAGATCCCCAAAATTTCACTGATTGTGGGAGGTAAAAGTATCCGGCTGTCTCTTTTCCTCTTACAACTTCCTTTATGAAGGACCTGGCTGTCAAAAGCTTCAACTGTCCACTGTGATGTCTCCTTACACTATGCAGCATCATGTTTTTGGTTTGATAATCCTCCTGCAAAGTGGTTTGGGATGCTTCTCCTGTGTGAAAAGTTTGATGTTAATGGAATTTGTTGTTGTTCCATTCTCTATCCTATGCTTATTTGGCATTTTAAAGATACCAATACTATTCAACTCTAACTTTACAGATAGGTGCAACATACCAGTCCGGGTCCTATCCTTATAATTCCTAATGCAAGTTCAAGTTCATTATCATCTGACTGTATATGTTCAAAAAGATTGCACATTATTTCTTTGGACCACAGTGTACACACATGCACACACAACGCACGGTACATAATCATTTTTTTCAACACTATCAGCCCCTCAAATCTAATCAGCAAACTCCAAGACCTGAACCTCAATACTCCTCTGTGGAATCGGATCCCAGATATCCTCACCTCCAGACTCCAATCAATCCACAATGTCTGTCACCACCAGCGAACCATAAGGGTGCATACTTAAGCCATGTTCTACTTATTTTACACATTTGATTGTGTGGCTCGGTACAACAACACCATTTACACATTTGCAGACAATATCACATTAGTGAGCTGGATAAAAAGGCCAATAAGTCAGCACTGTCACATTTGTGGCCCGAAATGTGAAGTTAATAAAACATCGAACACAAGTTTTATCAGGTAAGCTTCTCAGTGGCTTTATTCTCCAGTTTCCTTTGTTCTCCTGCTTGTGCTCTTATCTTATCTCTCATACCACGTGACTTCCGGTACATCTCATACATATTCATTATCATGACATCCCTCCTTTAATCAGAAATAAACTTTACCTTCACTTACCAATATCCCTCGGAAACATACAAACATCGTAACTGATGGTAAGACTATAACAACTACAGAAAATTTACTTCCTACAGCACTCATACATGCACTTTAAGATATAAGATTAAAATACTGTCCCAAAGTTCTTATTAAAACTATGGCACAAAGTCTTCGTATCGTTTGGGCACTTTCCAGTTTCGTTTCGGCCTGCCTGCGATATTGTCGTCGCTTCTCGGTTGTTCACTCTCGGCGTCGGAAATACTGCTCACCACGGCTTCGGGTGTTTCTGGCGCTCTAGTCACTTCATCAGGAGTGCTGGTAACTGCCTCTGGAACATCATCAGGTCTCTCAGTTTCAGCATCTCGTATTGGCCTTTCAACCTCTTCACTAGATGTATCTCTGGACTGGTACCTTTTTACACATGATACATTTCTCTTATACAGGACTCCAGTCGGAGACTTGACTGTCACCATACGCCACTTCTGGATACGACAGTATAGGGTTGATGGTAATAAGGTGTGTCTAGCTTACCACCAGTTACATGCCTCACTAGAACATTATCTCCTGGCATGATGTCTGAGTACTTGGCTCCACATTTCGAATCTGTGTACAGCTTTGCTGCACCTTTCTTTTCAGCATCGTGGTCCCTCATCTCCTGGTCGTCTCGGATTTCCTTTATTTCTGGCATTTTTGTGCGGATTTTTCTCCCAAAAAATGCTTCTGCAGGACTTTTTCCAGTGATTGCATGAGGCGTTGCTCGATAGACAGCCACATAAGATAGCAATGCTTCTCGCCAATTTTGTCCTTCTGCGTGTGCAATCCTCAATCGTTTCTCAATGGGCTGATTCTGTCTCTCTACTTCCCCGTTGGCTTGCGGCCATTTCGGAGTTACTTTATGATGGTGGATACCTGAGGTCCTCATGTATTCCGCAAATTTCTCTGAAATTAATTGTGGACCATTGTCAGAGTATAATGTAACAGGTAATCCATATCTTGCGAATATCTCTGCTAATGCTTGTATTGTTTTTTCAGTAGTTGCGGACTTCAACACCACGTACTCATAGTATCTGCTGTAGTAATCTATCACTACCATAATTGATTCACCCGTCGGTAAAGGTCCAAGAAAATCAACAGCTACGTCGATCCATGGTCCTGTCGGGAGTTGCATACTCCGGATCGGTTCTGGTGGATTACTCCTACTTGTGATTTGACATCCATGACAAGTTTTAACAAATTTCTCTGCGTCGTTATCACAACCTGGCCACCATACCTTGGTCCTGAGGTTTTGCTTGGTACCAACAATACCTAGGTGTCCTTCATGCGCTAAGGATACGATCTTCGGTCTCAATCTTTGCGGTATCACCAATCTGCAACCTCTTAATACACACTGTCCGATGCAACAAAGTTCGTCTCTAATGGGAATGTAAGCCTTGTGAGTACACTTGTCCCATTGTCCACTCTGTATGCATTCTCTTACTTCCATGAGTTCTGGATCACGTTCGGATTCTCTCTCGACTTCCTTCGTAGTCACAGATTTCGGTGTCGACTGAATAGCTACGAAGCGTACAAAGGTCTCTGTTTCTGTTCCCAATTCTGACTTGGATTGTGGACCACCAACCGTCACCAATCTGGACAGCGGATCAGCAATGTTTGCTTTCCCTGCAATGTGGATTACTTTATATTTGTAGGGTTGTAGTCTGAGTACCCATCTCTCTATTCTGGCACATGGTTTGGATCTAGGTGCATAGATCACCTCTAATGGCTTATGATCTGTGATGAGTTCAAATTCAATGCCGTATAAATATGCATGGAACCTCTCACAGGCCCATACAAGTCCGAGTGCTTCTTTCTCTGTCTGAGAGTATCTTCTTTCCACATCTGATAATGATCTGCTGGCATAGACAATGATTCTTGGTCCTCCATCATGCATCTGGACCATCACGGCTCCTAAACCAACCGGGCTGGCATCCGCTATGACTTTGGGTGATGCCGCCGGATCGTAATATCCAAGAGTTTTTGCATCTGTCAGGCTTTGCTTCAGCGCTGTGAACGCTTTCTTCTGCTCAGATCCAAAATGAAAATGTACACCTTTCCTGGTTAGTTTCCTTAGTGGTTCTGCCACTTTAGCGAAATTAGGAATGAACTTTGCACAAAAATTGACCAATCCCAGGAAACTCCTCACCTCTGTTGCGTTCTGAGGAGCACGTGCCTCTGCAAAAGCTTTCACCTTGGCCTCTGCAGGGTTTAGTCCTTCCCGTGTAAGTCTGTGTCCCATGAAGTCCATTTCTGACACACCGAACTGGCACTTGTTTCCATTCACGGTAAGGCCTGTCTCCTGTAGTCTAGATAGTACACACCTCAACCATTTGTCATGCTCTTCCTTCATTGGTGCATGGACTATGATGTCGTCAGAAATGTTGGCAACTCCAGGAATGCATTGAATCACTCGATGGATTTCATACTGGTAGATCTCCGAAGCTGCATTAATTCCAAATGATAGTCTCTTGTAACGATACAATCCACAGTGAGTCACAAATGTTGTTACATCTCGGGAACCTGGATCCAGCTCTAATTGACGATAGCCCCATTTCAGATCAATTTTTGAGAATACCTTGCTGGTAGTTAGTTCTTGAAGTATTTCCACCACTGTTGGTATAGAGTGTCATTCTCTAATTATAGCTTCATTGGCCATTCTCATGTCAACACATAGTCTTATGTCACCCTTTGGTTTGGGCACAATCACTACGGGACTGACCCATTGTGTCGAATGTTCCACCGGTTCAATAATGTCTTGTTCAATCAATTCTTTAATTTTGGCTTCGACTTTCCCACAAAGTCCAAACGGAGTTCGGCGCATTGGTTGTGCCTTGGGTTTGACCGTTTCATCTACCGCTAGCTTCAATTGTCGACCTTTCAGCTTTCCTACTCCTTGGAAGACTGCGGGGAATTCTTGCTTCATATCCTCGTATGACTGAATTGAATTGACACAAGCTCCAATATGAAGTATTGCCAGGTCTTGCGCTGTGCTTCTACTCAGCAATGGTTCTCCCCTCTCTTCTATGACCATAAACTCTGCTTCCATGTACTTATCTCCAGCTTCAACAGTTGCAGTAAAACATCCAATGGTCTGCATTGGCTTGGTTGCTGTGTATGGATATAGTTTCTTGGAACACTTCTTTGAGGTACAGATGATCTTTTTCCTTTTCAACTTCTCCCATAAATGTCGATCAATCACATTATTGTCACTGCCTGAGTCTACAATGACCTGCACTGTCACTCCACCAATGATCACTGGGACCTTCTCATGATGTACTTCATTCAACGTAAATTGGTAACAACTCTGTTCCTCCTGGGTATCATCATCGTCACCGTCTATCTGGCAAATGGTATCTTTCTTTCCAGGATACTTTCCTTTCCCCCAGGCTTTGCCTTTGGAAGTTGTACTCTTCCTCTTCTGGTCTGCATTGGACTTGCTTTTGCACTTCTTTGCAAAGTGGTCCTTACCTCCACACTTTCTGCAAACTTTGCCATTGGCCAGGCAATATGGGTCTTTTCCAAAGTGACCTCGATTTCCACATCGATAACACTCCACGTCCTGTTTCGACGTATATCTTGGCTGGTTATGGCGATGTGAGAGCCTCTTAATTTGCTGACTTGAGTTGTCTTTCAGGGTCATGGTATGAAATTGCCCTTCAACAGCCTCTAATGCAGCAGCAATGGTTAAAGCATCGGTGAGTTCCAACTCACTCCCTCTTTCCAGTAGACGTCTTCTGAGTTTATCTGATCTGCAGTTCTGTACAACTTGATCCAATAATTGGTTGTCCAAATCAGCTGGCATGTAATTGCATCCAACAGCTAGCTGGCATAGTCTCGTCACATAGTGAGCAATTGTCTGGTCATCTTCTTGTCTCGTTCTCCGAAACAAATGGCGTTGAAATGTAGCATTCGGTGTCACTACATAGTGTGCATTTAATGCATCTACCACTTTCCGGTACTCATCTTTTCTTCCAGTATTCAAAAGTGTCTTAAATGTTTCCCGAACTGCGGGTCCAGCAGTGAAAAGAAGTAACGCCCTCCTCTGCGCTTTTTGTTCAACTGTACCGGTATCTAGAAATAGGCCACAACTGTCGGCATAGGATTCAAATTCTTCCAGCCATGCCTTCCACTTCACACTTACAGTGCTTGCATCACCCGTTGGGTCAAAATGAGCAATTCCACTATGTGTTAGAAAGTTACCGTCTGCCCCAGCCATGAGGAAATATTCCAGCCCCAAAAGTACTGAGTCACAGAGAAAATTCTTATCACCTTGAAGTTGTCTGTAATCCTCTGTAATCCTCTTTAGTCTTTAATTTTCTTCAAGCTTATCCCATCCTCGTCGCCAATGTTACATTTGTGGCTCGAAATGTGAAGTTAATAAAACATCGAACACAAGTTTTATCAGGTAAACTTCTCAGTGGCTTTATTCTCCAGTTTCCTTTGTTCTCCTGCTTGTGCTCTTATCTTATATTTCATACCACGTGACTTCCGGTACATCTCATACATATTCATTATCATGACAAGCACTACAGGAGGAGATTGAAAAGTTGGCTCAATGGTGCACCAATAACAACCTTTCACTCAATGTCATCAAATCCAAGGAGCTGATTGTAGACTTTAGGAAAGGAAAACCAGAGATATACGATCATTGGGTGATTAGAGGTGAAGAGAGTGAGCAAATTTAAATTCCTGGAAGTCAGGAACCTAGAATACTAACATCATCATGAAGAAACCACATCATTACCTCTACTTCCTCAGGAGTTTGTGGAGGTCCAGGATGACATCGGAAACCTTGGCAAACTTCTATAACTGTGCAGTGGAAAGTGTACTGAGTGGGTGTATCACAGCCTGGTAATGAGAGCACCAAAATCTCTGAGCAAAAAATCCTGCAAAGTTAGTGAACACCGCTCAGTCCATCACAAGCAAAGCCTCCCTCACCATTTAGAAAATCTATATAGAAAGCTATTGTCGGAGAGCAGCAGCTGATCCACATCACCCAGAACATTCTTTTCTCACTGCTTCTATCAGGTAAGTGGTATGGGTGCCACAAAGCTCATACTGCCAGGTTCAGGAACAGTTACTACCCCTCTACCATCAGGGTCCTAAACAACACTCAATCAAATGCTCATTTCAGGACTCTTACTTTTCACATTATTTAATATTTATTTTTTCTGCATTGCACAATTTGTTTACATGTTTCTCTTTTGTAAATGTATTTTTTTGGTGTACAGTTTACAGTTCCTGATAAGGAGAAATTCTGCTTAGCCTGCAGGAACACAGGAAAAAGAACCTCGGGTTTGTATGTTGTATGTACTTTGACAATAAATTTGAAGTTGAATACAAATATGCATATCTGCATGAATAATAACCCAGTCCATTCCATTCATGCAGCTTTAGTATGGTCTAAGATCATTATGGACAGAAGAGAAATATGAAGTCTGTACATGTGGGAAACTAGTGATAATGTGTAGGAGACATTCAAATCAGTGACATTTCAAGCCCAGCATAAAGGGTTTGCAATTCAAGTGTGGTTTATGTAGCAGTATTCAGCAAATGAGAATTCAAGCTCCTTGGCAGCAGCTGAGATTTTTGCACAACTACAGATCAAGAGAAATAAATACTTCATATCTGCATAATTATATTTGACTGAAGCAAAACATTGCCTGTTGTTTCTAACAAAATTGGTTGTCATTTTGAGATTCCACTGGTCCATGAAATATAAGGAAAGGGTCCAATGACCTTGGAGGAAGATGTACATCTACATTATTGATGACTATTGAATATTTTCTTGGTAAAAATCTGCATTTAGTTGCGGATAACACTACTGACCCACGACTGCAACACCAGATCCAGCTCCAACAGAGTCATCAAGCTTGCAGATGACCCAAGAGTAGTCGGCCTCATCAGCAACATCACCACAGAGAAGAGGTGGAAAATCTCGTGATATGCTGCAAGAATAACAACCTGAGTCTCAACATAGATAAGATGATGGAGATGATTGTGGTCTTCAGGATTATCAGGAATGACCACCCTCCATTACACCTTAATAACTCAGTAGCAGAGAGAGTAGAGAAGTTCCTCAGAGTTCACTTAACAAGTGACCTATCATGGACATTCAATATTTTACTTGTCAGGAAGGCACAACACTGATTGCACTTTCAGAGAAGACTGAAGCAGGCAAGGTGACGAGCCACCATCATGTCAACCTTATTAAGGAGCTCCATGGAGAGTGTCCAAACCATCTGCATCACAGTGTCCTAGGGTTGCTCTAGAGAATTGGATCGGAAGTCAATCCACAGAACTATGAATAGGAGAGAAGATCACTGAGGCCTCCCTCCTGTTATGAGCCCAGAGGACCCCAAAACCCAGCAACAATAGATATTCACCAAGACAAATGGTTACTTAAACAAATGTTCCTTTTAATTATCTTTAAACATGAAAATAGAATCACATTTTATCTTATTACTATTAACTTAACCCCCTTCTAATTCTAAGCGCACGTGTATGTAATGTATGTATGTATGTAAGTTTAGGTAAGTTCTTTGATTCACAGTCCAATCTCACTTCTCATTTCTCCAAGTTCACTGGTTGCAGGCAATTCTTATACCGTGCACAGAATTTAACAGGCTTTGGTGGTTAAAAGGTAAATGGTTACTCTTCAGGAAGGTTCTTGTCAGTTTTCAGAGAGAGATTCATTGTTTGCTGGACACCCACAAAACTGATTCCTTTTTAATCAGCCACGTCAGTGTCTTACTGAAGAAACTTGCCCCATCAGGATTTTCCAGATGATAACCTCTTTCTTTCAGGTCATCACAGAGTTCCTTTTTATTTCTCTTATTTCAAGTGAAACATTAGGCAGCCAGTCCTCTCCACTTGTATGAACCACAAGGTCTTTGACCAGGCTGAACCAAGCACTCACAACCAGTCTTCCAAATGGGGTTTTTCGACAACCTTTCCAGCTTGTCCTGTTCCAGTCCCAGCAGTTGCTGAATTGTAAAATTGCAGAACTAAATCCTCTCTCTCACTCTCTCTCTCTCTCAGAGAAAAGCCTGTTTTACTCTCTCTGCTTGCAAAATTACATGACCCTCTTAGAACAGCAAGTTCCCCTCCAGACAGCCTGCAGCTCTGATAAGTTCTTTCATCTGTTGCCTTTTTATAAACAGTAATCCATTAGTGAAGTCTCTTGGGCACTCTTCAAAGCTTTTGCAAAGGCTCTTGAAGCTGGCCTGTCTAGCATGAGCAGAGCTCCAGTATTTTAAATAAGATCTATTTTAAAGTTTTTTTATGTGACCTACACTAAAAAAAAACCTTCCCCAAATTTATCTCCCAAAAACATATCTATAATCTTTCACACTCCCCACCCCCACCCCTCCCCCTCCCCCATCGATGGGCATTGTTATCCGAAGAGGGCATGCAAAGTTGTTGAGGGACCCCTTCCACTCTGCATAGAGTGTCTTTCAACTACTCCTGTCAGAAAAGAGATACAGGTATTCCAGAGCCAGCACCATCAGGCTGAGAAATGGGCAGTAAGAATGCTGAACTAAAGGAACTGCTCAGACTAATTATCCAAGGCATTACTAGATCTTAAACAATATTTATTTATTTTTATATATGTATATTTGTCCTACGTACATATTACTTGCCTGCAATGTGTGCAATGTCTGGTTGTATGTTTGCATATTTTGTGTTTCCGAAGACCAGAGAAAACTGTTATGACAGCTTGTACTTGTGCAATCAGATGATAAATAAATTTGACTTGAACTTGAATAATGTAGAATTAGTTGCCATCAATACATTTAAATGGTAATATACCCTCACTCACTACAATTGTGAAGTAATGTTGCAGCTCCATAAATCTCTGGGAAGACCATACACTTAGAACATTGTGTTCAGTTCTGGTCACCTCATTTCAGGAAGGATTGGAAGCTCTGGAGAGGGTGCAAAGCAGATTTGCCAGGATATTTCCTGGATTGGAAAATATGTCAAGATTAGCAGAGGTAGTGCTTTTATCTTTTCAGCAAACAAGGATGAGAGGTGACTTAATAGATGTCTACAAGATTATAAGAGACCGAGATAAGGTAGACAGTCATCACTTTTTCCCAGTGTGGTAGTTGCAAACACCAGAGGACATCTGTACAAAATGAAGGGTGGAAAGTTTAGGGAAGATGTCGGGGTAATTCTTTTTAAAAAACAGAGTATTGTAGTGCCTGGAATGCATTGCCAGGGGTGATGGTAGAAGCAGGAACAATGGGGGCATTTAAAGATGAAAGAAAAATAGAGGCTTATGAAGTAGGGTGGGTTTAGTTTTTTGGGGTAAGTATATTTAGGTCTGCAAAACATATACTGTGCTAATTTAAACTTGGGTTTCTCTTCAATAAATACTGTATTCATCTATTGATTTTTACATTAATTTGCCTTACTTTATTTTAAGTTACGTGTGTTTTTTTAAAGCATTAAATAATCTCACAATGCACATAGAAGCAAATAGATCTCATGTATTTAATCTTGGAATCATTGAGCTGTAATTGTGAAACATCACTGTTTTCACAGTTCATTGCAATGAAATATACTTCATTCAGTGAATAGTATTAATATGCAAGGTGTCTTTAAGAATTGAAGTTTGTCCCATATGTTTTACTTCAACATCATTGTGGCCAAAGCCAGTTAGTTAATCAGTGTCTTGGATAAAAGATGTGTTGATTAAACTCTACCACAACTTAAATGCCTATTTTATACAGTTCTGAGACAGGCTCTCAGCATTGAGGATGACTCGCATCCATTCTGTTCTTTTGGTTCTGAGGGTGGCTAAAGAGGACAATGGAGGCCAATACTGCAGACCATTCCACAGACAGGGCAGGAGATGGCCAATGGAATCATTTGTAAGGTTGTCTATTCCTTCCACCACTACCACAGTAAGCTCCCATTGCATGGTCTCAAAACCATTTTCACTGATCCACTTCCTCTTTAGTTGTCATGGGCCCGAATTTTCCACAATCACTGGGTATTTGGCAGTAAGTACACCCTTTAATCTTTTCTTTGAATGCCCTTTTAGAGCTCAGAATGGAGTCAAATAAGCGATGGAACTGACATGCTCAAAATGTTCCGAGTGCAACAGTGGTTTTACTGCTATTGGCCTGGGAGAGGAAACAAAACATTATGGTACCAGTAAATATGAAGAGGCATCATTTGTGGTATTTTTCCAGTGTCTGAGATGCCTGTTGAAGGTAATTCTGGTCCCAGAGGCATGTAAGAGGTTACAAAACACTTCTGCCCAGTGGACCAGGTTAACTCTGACTTGCAAGCTTGTTTTCTACAAACTGCCTTGGAATATTTGATCTGAGGTTCTCAAACATAGGTGCACTTGATATTAATGGCAAACAGTCTGAAGGGTTGAATCACAAATGCTTTCAGAACTGGAATAGAAAATCAAGGACGAAGAGATTTTCTTTACCAGTGATTTAGAAAGAATTGAAGTTATATAAAATATCTCATCTGATCATTTGTAAGGGATAATTGTGGCTTATCTAAAAAAAAGATTAAAAATATATTTGATGGCCTCAATGAAGGACACAAAAACTTTCTTTAGTGTTATTTTTTCATGTTAGAGTTGCTGCAGGCCATTGTCTATTTTAATCCATTGTTTTCTTTACAATTATTGTCCTTAGTTCCATACAATTTTCCTCCATACAATGCAATATATAAAATGTCAAGGATCCTCAATATTATTGTGGCTAAATGTGATGAAAACAGCCATCTCATAAAGCAGGAATCTTCCGGCCAGGATCCTGTTACAACTTGTTCAGCCCTTTACATTCTGATGAGATTGAGATACCAAATAGAGGCCTCATCTCATCTCAAATCAAAATGTTAAGCCAAGAGAGTACCTGGTTGACATGGGAATTCTGTCCTTTGGCTGGAAACTGAGTTAACATGAAGCCACAAAATTACCTTTTCTGCAAAAATTATGAAGTTGATGAACCTTCCTGAGTGATTCCCTTGTTCCAGTGAATGAAGGCAATGTAAATAGAAGAGCAATCTTCAATGTCTGCCAAAACAGGAGCAGTAAAAATCAAGAATTAGGAATTATGGACTCAGACAGAATGTTAACCAGAAAGATTGCCATCATTCATTTTTTTCTAGACTGTTTCTTAATGTATAAGGAAGTATTGAAGTGTAAACTAATAACCAGAACCTTCAGTCAAACCAGAACACTGATATTTATTCTAGCCTATCTATGGTACCACAAAGCTAGCATTGTCAACATAACATGCTTCTGCCTTTTATTTATCTGGTTTCCCTTCACTGTATCTATTGCAATTGGGATATCTATAATCTCACTGGCCTAATAAAAATAATAGCCTTTGGTTTTGTCCTTCCACATATGAAAACTATCTGGCTGTTCCTGCTATTTGGGTGCCAACAATTCTGATTTACTTCCAGATTGACAGTGGTATTTCTGCCAGTCCTGTTGGCTTGATAAACACAAAGTCTGCAGATTCTAGGATTGCTCTGCTGGAGAAACTCAACTGGTCATGCGACATAAATATGGAGCAAAGGGTAACCAACATTTCAGGCCTGGGTCCTTCATCAGCTATAAGGACAAGCAGGTATCTGAATAAAAAGGTGGAGAGTATTGGTTAGAGGGAAGAGAGGAGGGAGGAAGAGAAGAAGGGGGGAAACACACCTAACAGGTGAGAAGTAGACAGATATGGGAGGAAAGAAAAGAAAAACACTGAGGACTGATGAGTAGAAAGTAGCTCTGATAGGAGAGGGAAAGGAAAAATGTGGGGAGTGGAAGAAAGGAGACAGAGGGATAGGGAAAGAGGGAGACAGAGGGAAAGGGGTTAAAAGAAATTGGAGGCCAATGTCAATGCCATCAAGTTAGAGGATGTCAAGACAAAATATAAAGTGTTGGAGACCCACACTCACTGCAGCAGAAATGCCTTTGTGGACCAAACTGGGCCCTGGAAATGGAACTGGAAAAGTAGTAAAATGGTGGCAGAGACAAGAATTCAGGAAGGCTGCCATAAAAAAGGAATGTAAGAAAATACCCTACTAAAACCTACAGACTGTATATTTATTATCCAGATATGTTTAAAATCATTATCTTTTTAATTTAATGTATATTATTGTAGTTGTTTTCTTGTGACAGAATTGTGCTATTATTAATATTTAATTATAAAATATATATTTTTAGTAAAGTTATTTTACTAAAAATACAGATACACAATTACACTCAGAGAGAGAAGCCATTTTTGGAGTCACAAAGTATGGTAATCAACCCCAATAAAACTAGAAGTGTTTGTTCATTGAAATATTTCAGTCAATGGGATTCCTTAAGGAAGGCAGCTAATTAAATAAAAGCTCTTTGCTTGTTTACCTATATTGTTAGAATGGAAACTCAGATGGCAACTGTGTATACAAGGAAGCCATTTGCTGGTTGGTCAACAAACAGGCCGGAGTCTTTTTCTTATGATGCATACTTTTGAAATAACTTTAAAGAAATTTCAAAAGAGAGGAATGATGCCATGTCATATGATAAAGTCACTTTAAGACAGAAAGAATTTTTGAATATTAAGGAACTAATTAAGGAATCATAACTGTTGTAATGTTTACTTCATCGGAGTCATACTTGGGTTTGCAAAATCATAATGGAAGAGATCCAGGTACTGAAACCGCCATGCAAAAGGGGAAATCATTTGTATGAAGAAACAATTCTCTAAAGACTAAATGAATTTTGTGAGCTGACAAGTCTGATGCCTCACACCTACTTATTAATTGTTATTAAGCAACATTTTAAAGAATCTGAGTTTCAAAACAAAACTAAATGAACTTTAAAATCATTTCTTCAGAATGATAGCTGAACTGTTTTGGTTTTGCCACACACACACACACACACACATACACACACACACAGATTTGCACATAGTGGGGTTAAGTTAGAGTTAAATTTAGAGATGTATGAAGTGTTACGTTTATTAATAATTAAAAATAAAAATTATTGTTTTTGAAAATACCATTGTCTTGGTGAACTATCATTGCTTCCAGTCTAGTACTTGACACATGAAATGCCTCTCAGCTGCAGTAAGCAAGAATTTCATTGTATATGTACATTGTAGAATGTGTATGACAATAAACTCATTATCATTAAGTGGTTCAATTATTTTGAGCATTATCTCAGGAAAGTTGGTAGGACAAGAGGGCACAACTTTCGGATTGAAGGCTGTCTACTTAGAATAGAAATGTGGAGTATGTGAGACAGGGAGTGATTCAATTGAATTCACAGATTCAGACAATAATGCTTTTCATGGTAATAAGCTTGGTATTATTTGTGTAGTGTGATACAACATTGTATGGTGTGAGATAGTGGTAAGTGTGTGGTACACCATATGAAGGCCTGCGTGTGAGTTATGAAAACTTTGTGAGTGGTTGATGGGGCTATAGTGCATGGAGTGGCATGTGAGGCTTGCAGCACAGCTAGTGGATAGCCATGAGTAGGGGGAATCACTGAACTCTGAGCCGCCACATATCCAGACCCTGGTGGTTTGCTCCTAATATTGTGACCTACCCCAAACTACCTCTACTCACTGCCATTTCCGTATGCACCTGGAAGGCCTGTAATCCCCTTGAATGGAAGATATCTCTGCTCCTCTGAGGATTCATTTTGGAGCATCTGCACTAATGAGAACATTGTGGATAATGCATATAGTGAGTTTGTCACACTGCAGTTTAAGAGCCCAAGGAAAGACAGGGAAGTGTGACCAAAAGGCATAGCAGCACCAGGAAGGGAGTGCAGAAGTTATCTGCGGTCATATCCCTCCAAAACGGATGTACCTATTTGGATACTGTGGGGAGATGGCTCATCAGGGGAAGGCAGCAGTAGGTCTCAGCACCATGGGTGGCTCTCTGCAGAAAGAGAGGCAAACCTATAGTGGTTGGAGATTCCATGGAGAGGGGAACATTAGATCGACATTTCTTGTAGCAATAATAGGGATTTCCAGATAGTGTATTCCCTGATTGGTGCAATGGTCAGGAAGGTCTCAGAATGGCTGTGGGGCTTTCTGAAAGGGAACAGTGAACAGCCAGTTGTCACGGTCATGTAGGTATCAACAATATGGGAATAAAGCAAGAAGATGTTCAACAATCCAAATTCAGAGATAAATTTATAAAAAGGACCACAAAGATAATAATCTTAGAACTACTACCTGAATGTGAAGAAGGAAGACCATGAGACATAGCAGCAGAAATAGGTTATTCAACAAATCAAGTCTGCCCTGCCATTTAATAATTTTCCCACTCAGCCTCACTGCCCAGCCTTAAAGCTTTTTCAGGTGCATTCCCCACTAAGAATGCACCTGAAGAAGCAGAAGCAGCCCTTTAAATTGCCATTCAGGTGGCAGCATTGAAAGCTCAATGCTGGCCACCTGAAGGACACAGCTGCACCAGATGCACCTCTGAGCAGACTCCGGCTCCTGCTCAGTGTCAGCTGTGTTCCTGCCCACTGATGTGATGTCATTTTGAGTGACAAGAAGGAAAACAGGACCCTGTGCAGACAGGAGACATAATGATGATGATTTCAGCATTTCTGAGTGTTCAGAATGAGATACGGCAGATCCTTGGTAAGGCTATTTGTGCCGTTGAAGCTCTTCAATCATCCTTGAGATCTGAAAATCACATAGGTGCAATCAGGAGAAGGTTCCTGCAAAGGTTGAGGGCAAGAAGACAGCAGTTAGCAGTCGAAAGGCGCGCAGAGTGTAAGCGCTGCAGATGAAGGTGAATGCTGCTGGTCAGTCAATTAGCTATGGTGATACATCGATCTCTCTGGAGGTCGAACCGACCTCAGGGTACTGAGTTCTGGAGTAATGTCCTCACCAAATTTGATGATGCTGAGTGGAGGAGACACTTTCGTATGTCACGTGGCACCTTTCACTTTGTGCTGGATCTCTTAGAACCTCACCTGAAGGCGCATAGACTGGACTTGCAGCGACCATTGGAGCCTGGACTTCGATTAGCTGTGACCTTGTGGTGGTATGCCACCCCTTGTGGGTATTGATCCATCAGTACCATCTTTGGAATAGGCATCAGCACTGTGGTGGTGCAGGAGGTGACTGCCCCCTTGAGGAAGTCCCTCAGTAAACGTTTCATCTCCCTGCCAAATGGAACACATTTCCAGGAAAACATTGATGGCTTTGCGCAAAGGGGATATCCATTGTGTGCTGGTGCCATTGATGGGTCACACATTCCCATTATCGCACCCAGCATGGATGCTGCAGCCTATATAATCACAAAGGGTGGCATTCAGTGGTTCTGCAAGCTGTGCTCGACCACAGATTCTGGTGAGTTAAGCCTCTATTGATCCTTATCACATCACATCTCAAATGACTATAACTTCACTGTAATTTCCATTCGTGTAACACCTTCTCAGATGTGCTTGTGGGGTGGCCGGTCCACACGCATGATGCCCAAGTGCTTGCCAACTTTCCTTTGTATAGAAAAGCAAAGGACCAGGGCGGATACCTCTTCCCAGGTGACATAACTGTTCACCCTTCAAACCTCTGTGTTTCAAATGTTATGCATGCTTGCTGTGTCAACGTTCAGGTGCATGAATTAACTACATGTCTGCATTGTTGTACCTGCAGGTGTCCAAGGATGTTGAAGGAGTGGAGGTTCCATTGTATCTTGTGGGTGATACGGCATACCCCCTACGAAGCTGGCTGATGAAGGGGTTCGCGCAACACAGATTACTAGATCCAGATCAGCGAAGATTTAACAAGGCCCTTAATTCCACAAGGCTAGTGGTGGAACATGCGTTTGGCCGTCTAAAAGGCCACTGGTAGTGCCTGTCAAAGCATCTAGATATTTCTACCGCCTTAGTCCCAGATGTTGTGTTTGCCTTCTGTGTTCTACACAATATATGTGAGATTAACAAGACTTCCCTTCAGAGTGAACATTGGTTGAAGCAGGTGGTCCTGCACCCAATAACGCAGATTATTTTGATCAGCAGGCTCATGGGCACCAGGCCATCCATTCTGCCATTATGTCCATCCTGTAAGGGTACGTTTCTGCTACCCAGCTCCACATTTTCCACAACTTGTTCCCCCCTCCACTCTCCCCACGCAATGCGGTGACATGACCCTGGTGCCTGGCATGTTATGTGCTCTTGCGAATGAACGGGTGCATATAAATGAAACATATAACTTGTATGCTTGTCAAAAATGTAATAAAAGACGCTCTTTGAGAAATCACACTGCTTCATAAATATCTGAGGTAGATATTGCAACGCTAACATTTCACATCATGTTTAAACTTGAAGTAAACCATGGAATGGACAAATAACAGTGCAAATTCACTCCACACTCGAACACCGCAGAACAAACACTAAAACAATAAACATAACAAACATCACCACCCGGCACCATAGCATCTCACTGCTGAATGTTTACATCCCTAAAGTGTTGCACAGAACATGGCACTTATGAGGGGCTTCATGAACAACAAAAGAGTTAGCAGCATTAAGGATGTTTAGTCTGACACAAACCTCATTCCTGCATTGAGAGGAACGAGTTGGAGGGGGGGCAATAAGGAACCTGTCCCGGACCCCAGCATCTCAGTCATGCCAAAGCATCCACTACTGTGATGCACTGGTGTGGAATGAAATGGCATGCTGGATGGAGGGGCCAGGTACATGGGATGAGGCTGACCATATATGACTGTGGGAATGGGGATGGGGAGACCTCCATTCGCATGACCAGTCTGTTGAAGATGACTGACATGACTGCCTGTCCATTGAGGCGCTCAGTCTCCGCAAGGAAGCTGCAAACTCAGACATCAACTGGGCATGCTCCTCCACTTCAGAGCGTCACATTGCTTCCTCGTCCTCCATCAGGTCGGTGAGCATGACTCTCTCATGATCCAGCTCCTCCTCTGCACGCTGGCGGTCTCTCTCACTGTCCTCCCTGTCAAGTGCCAACATCATCGCCTGCAGCTCCTTCATAAGAACCTGACCCTTGGTCAGTCACTGGTGCTTGTGTCTGGAACCAAAGGCTGTGGGTGGAAACAGGAAAAGAGCAGCAGCATTGGACTTAGATGCTTCTCCATAAACACAACCTCAAATACCTGTGTTCTCTGTTGAAAGTGCCATCTCGCCACTTCCAGGGTCAGTGACCTCTGCGCTTCCACTCTCGGGGGCATCCAAACCTGTGGCTGCCAGGTCCTCAGCGGTGGCCTCCTCCTCCTGGACCGGCATGTCCCCTCCATTGCCGCTAGATGAAACCTGAGATTCCTCAACGATGAGCTCTGGGGAATCAGGGCTCTCCAGAGCGCTGGCTACATTCAAGGGAGTAGCTGAGCAGCTAGCTCCCCAGAAAGTGTGGCACTGGTTGAAGTACTGCCACTCCTTGCACCCATTGCCACTCCTCCTGTTGTGGTCCAGGACCATGTGGAATTTCTTCCTCATGCTCTTCAGCTTTGTGATCACCTGGTTTTTACTGCGCTTGTGCCTTTGTGCTGCGAGCACTCCAGGCAGCTGCTCAAAAGTGGAACCATCCTTAACTGTCCCAGTGAGCTCCCTTTCCTGCGATTCCTGAGTCAGATGGTCTAGAAGCAGTCTTACCTCTTCATCAGACCAGTTGCAAGCTTTTTTGGAGCCATTGTTCAAATGCACTGTTTTCCTGCACTGCTAAAACAAATCGACTGAATCTGCACTAGCCTGCCTGCACAATGTGCTTCAAGATTCGCGCCAGGTGCTTCAGGCTGACGACATCACTGCCACGTCAGCAGCCTGACTCTTTGACAGCCACTTCAGCCAGCTGCATTCAGATGGCTGGGGGAGCCACTGTGCTGTGCTGATTATCCCTCTCAGAAGAGGGTTACCAAGCTCACCTCAAAGGCCTCCCATTCACATGGCCTCCCCATAGCCGCATATTGCCAAAATATGCGGCTTTACATGCGGGGCAATTGGCCACCTGAAAGTGCTTTGTGCCTATAACCTTCAAGGTCCTGGCTAATCAAGAATTTATCAATCTCTCAATCTCTGCCTTAAATGCACCCAACGATAGCCTTCCCAACTGCTTGTGCCAAATATTCCAGATTTATCACCCTCTGGCTGATAACATTCCACCACATCTCTGTTCTCAGTAGTCACCCTTCAATCCTGAAGTTGGGTCCTTTTGTGTCATCATGGGAAACAAACCTGTCTACATATATTCTGTCCTTGCCTTTCTACATTTGAAATGTTTCAATGAGATCCCCCCATTCTCAAATTCCAACAAGTGATGGCCAAAAGCTGTCAAAAGGTCCTAATATGATAATTCCTTCAATCCCAGAATCATCTTTCTGATCCTCCTTTGAATCTTCTCCAATGTTAGCACATCTTTCTTAAATGAAGAGCTCATAATTTCTCAGAATACTCCAAATGAGGTCTCACCAGCGCCTCATAAAGCCTCAACATCATATTCCTGTTCTTATATTCTATTCCTCTTGAAATGAATCCCAGCAGTGCATTGGCCTTCTTCACCATTGACTCAACCTGTTTAACTTCAGGCAGTCCTGCATGAGAACTCCCATGTCGCTTTGCATCTGAATATTTTCAATTTTCTCCATATTTAAGAAAATTGTCTGCCTGTTTATTTTTTTCTACCAAAGTACATGATCGTACACTTTCTGACAATGTCGTTCATTTGTCACTTTTCTGCCTATTCTCCTAATCTGTTCTTCTACAGCCTCCGTTTCCTCAACACTACCTGCTACTCCATCTACCTTCGAATCATCTGCAAACTTACATAAAGCCATTCATTCCACAACCTAAATCATTAATATACAACATAAAAAGAAGTAACCCCAACACTGACCCGTGCAGAACACCATAGCATCGGGCAGCCAACTGGAATATGCATTGTATTCTGACCCTGCCAATCAGCCAATGCTCTACCTACACTAGTATGTTTCCTGTTACACTATGTGCTCTTATCTTGTTAAGAAGCCTGGTGTAGCCCTTTGTAAAGGATTTCTGAAAATCAAAATGCATATCTTCTGCATTTCCCTTATCAAGCCTGTTCCACTTCTTCTAAGAATTCCAATAAATTTGACAAGCAAGATTTTCCCTGAAGGAAACCATGCTAGTTTTGGCCTATCTTCTCATGTGACACCAAGTATTCCATAACCCTTTCATATCTTTCCAAAAACTGACACTGAAGTCAGGCTAACTGGTCTATAATTTCCTTTCTGCTGCCTCCCTCTCTTCTTAAATAGTGGGGTGATATTAGTGATATTCCAGTCCTCTGGGACCATACCAGAATCTATTGATTCCTGAAACATCATTATCAATGTCTCCACTATCTCTAAAGCTATTTCTTTCAGAACCCGAGAGTGGAATCCATCTAGTCTGGGAGGATTATCCACACTTAGACTATTCAACTTTCTGAGCGTCTTCTCCCTTGAAATAGTAGCTGTGCTCATTTCCCTTCCCTGATACCCTTTGACATCTGGTACACAGCTATTGTCTTCTACAGTTAAAACCGATGCAAAATACTCATTTAGTTCAATCTGCCATCTCCTTATTATTATTATTATTATTATTATTATTATTGTTCCATTATTAAATCCCCAGCTACATTTTCTAGAACTCCTATATCTCACCTCTCTTTTATAACCATATAACCATATAACTGTTTACGGCACGGAAACAGGCCATGTCAGCCCTTCGAGTTCGCACCGGTTCACTAGAACAACTCCACTAGCTTAACCCTCCCGCTCTCTGCCCATAACCCTCCAATCCCCTCACCTCCATGTACACAACCAACCTTCTCTTAAATGACAGAAGGGAACATGCCACTACTATCTCATTTGGAAGATCATTCCATTCTGCCACCACTCGATAAGTGAAAAAGCATCCTTTAATATTTCTCCTAAACATTTGCCCCCTTACCATTAACTCATGTCCTCTTGTTCCAACCTACCCTACCCTCAGGGGAAAGAATGTGTTTATGTCTAGTTTATCTATTCCTTTCATAATTTTAAATACCTCTCAGTCATCTACGTTCCAATGAATAAAGTCCCAGACTCCTTAATCTCTCCCTGTAATCCAGATGCTGTAAGCCAGGCAACATCCTTTCAAACCTTCTTTGCACCCTCTCCACCTTATCTTTATCCTTTCTATAATTTGAAGACCAGAACTGAGCACAGTACTCCAAACAAGGCCTCACCAACACCTTAAACAGCTGCAGCATCACTTCCCAGCTCCTATACTCTATACTATGATTTATGAAGGCCAGCAAGCCATATGCCTTCTTAACCACCCTGTCTTCATGGGAATCCACCTTCAGTGAACTCTGTACATAACCCTCAGGTCTCTCTGCTCCTCTGCATGCCCTAATGCCCACCCCTTAACTGCATATGTCCTATTCTGGTTATTTTTTCCGAAATGCAACACCTTGCATTTGTCTACATTGAATTCCATCTGCCATCTTTCAGCCCACTCTTCCAAACAAACCAAATCCTTCTGTAATCCAAGAAAACCTTCCTCAATATCCACCATCCCCCTATTTTCATATTATCTGCATATTTGCTTACCCAGTTAACCACACCCCCCTCTAAATCATTAATATAAATGATAAACAACAAGGGACCCAGCACCAATCCCTGAGGCACCCCGTTTGTCACAGGCTTCCCACCTGACACAGTCTATTTTCCAGCCACCCCTGAACCCATGTCACAATCTCTCTACTAATTCCTAGTGACTGAACCTTCATAATTAACCTTCCAGTTCTTGAAGAAGCTTTCTGATATTACTTGCAATCTTACTTACATATTTCATCTTTTTCCTCCTTATCAGTTTTTTAGTTACCTTCAAGCTTTTAAAAACTTCCAAATCCTCTATCTTCCCACTGCAGTGGCTTGTTGTGGGGACCAACGACCTTCGACACAAGTGACAACCCACACAGCAGGAAACAACGAGCAAAAGCAGCAATGCCGACCAATCCGAGGCCAGCACCACTGTGACATCACTCCCGTCATCAGCAGCAGGGAGAGAATATAAGTAGAGCTGCCAGTGCAATAAATCAGTCTTTCACTTTGACTTCTTGGGTGTGTGTCATTCTTCCCACACTTCATGGTAATGCACACGTTACACTGGTGATCCCGGCAGGTCCAACTGCCAGTTGGACCCAAAGATGACAAACAAGGCAGTTCTTCAAGTGGTTTAATTGAAGCTGCTAACATCCTGGGCATTGCAACCATAAGTGTGGTATGAGCAGGCTGAGGCACAGTTCCACTTCCAACAGATCACCTCTGACAACACACATTACTACTACATGGTGAGCTCTCTCGACCAGGAAACAGCAACAAGGGTAGTCGACTTCCTGCAGCGGCCTCCAGATCAAGGGAATTACAATGCCCTCAAGGATCTATTAACCCACACCTTCAGGCTCTCACGGCATGAGCACGCCGGCCAATTGTTGCATATGAATGGATTGGGGGACAGTGCCCCATCCACCCATGATCGAGGGCTCGCCCTTGCTAAGGGACACATGCCTTGCCTATTCTTTGAGGAGATTTCCCTTGAGCAGAGGATATATAACTCTTGCTCACTGATGAGTATTTTAGCAATGCTATGAATGTTGCAGCCCAGGCGGACATGCTCTGGAGAGTGAAGAAAGAAAATGGTGACTCGGTGGAGCAGATCCTCAAGTTATTCAATTGGTGAGGTATTGCCTGATCCAGGATGACTGATGCCAGTGCTCTGGAAACCCCATCACTCCTCATGCTGATGTCAACTCTCTCCTCTTGGCCCGTGGGAAAACAAGATGGCATTGACCACAAGAAGCGGCAGTCATCTTGAACCAGTGACGCACTAGGTGGTGCCGACCATGAGGCATGGCAAGATGTCCGCCTTCCTTCTTGATGACAAAGGACTAGGTTGTGTCGACCTCGAGGCATAGCAAGACTGCCATAGCTTCCTGCGATGCTTCACTTCTGATGGTCGGTCATGCCACGAGGTGCAGCAAGACGCTGGCACTGAACAACATGAAGAGGCAGGGGCCAGTCCTTCAGGACTGATGTATAGGTTGAACAAAGAGTCAAGGGTTGCATAAGAGGTTGCCCTCTTTGGGTTCCCTTTAGCCCACCAGACCTTCACCCAGTGCCCTCACTTACCATATCCTGAGCACACGGAGTCCTTCGCAAGACATCAGGTGCAGGGGTGCTGTGCCTGTCCACAGAAGTAGCATGGCCACAGTGGTCAGCCCTGGGGCTGCGTGGGTCACAGGTGCTCCAATGACCTGGTATTCTGAAAGAGCCCCACATTTGCCCGTGAGGTCATCAGCTCCCAGTTGGGCCTGTTCGAGCACTTTCACCAGCTCCAGGGTGCTGGCCAAGACTTTCTTCCCCAATTCCAGCAGTCGCTGCCTCGCGTTCCTCGACCTCACTCCTGCCACAAAGGTATCCTGGGCTTGTTCCTCCTCTCTCACCAGGACACACTTGTTTGGCCTCCTCTGGCCACTTTGTGGTGGCATTTTCTGGTCAGGTCCCACGGTTCAAGAATATAGTCGTCCAGTGACTCACCCAGACACTGCCAACATTGAGATAGTCATTGCCTCACCAGCACATTATTCTGGAGCCTCGTATAGCAGTCCTTCAAGCCTTCTATGGCCGACTCATAGGTAGCACAGTCTCCGATGTCAGCGAACTCTTTGGGGACTCAAAAGAGACGTGCCAATCTCCATAGACCATCTGAGTTGACGACGTCTTGTGTGGCCGTCAGGTAGGTCTGTGAACACTCTAGCCAGTAGGTGAATTTCTCTGGGGCCTCAGGGGACAGAGGGCATGCCTGGCTTCAACAGGGCTTCCATCCTGTTTCAAAGTTAAGCTATTAAAATTGTAATGCGACTGAATGCACTCAGAGACAAGTGAGGAGTACAAACACGCTTTTAATAGCTTAAAATCAATGGCCAGTAGACACAATAGTCCTCAGATAAATCTGAGGTAAGGTGGGAAAACGAGGGTTTATTTTGGGGTAGGTGAGTGTGGAGCCACGGGAGGAGCCAGACATCTGAATAATACACAGACAGTGAATTCCAGTTACCTGTTTAAAAAAAGGATGGAGGCAAAAGGTACATGACTCTAGACCACTTAGCTTAATGTCTGTGGTCAGGAAAATGTTTGAAGCTATCAAAAAGGAAGAAATAGCAAGATATCTGGATAGAAATTGTTCTATCATACTGATACAGCTTAGATTCAAAAAGAGCAAGTTCCTCTTGACAAATTTACTGAACTTCTTTGATGACATAATGAGCACAGTGGATAGAGGGCAACTCTCTATCCACTGTGCTCATTATATCATGTTGAATGTTGAAAACAAGGTTGAAAACTTTGGATGTTGAAAACCTGGATGCCAGAAGGCATTCGATAAGGTGTGGCATGGATGAGATGAGTCAAAAGGCCATTTCTGTACTGAACAGCTCGATGACTCTGTGACAACCTGGTGCAAATTAGTGGAGGAGAGTTTTGATAATAATTTTAATAAAGTTTTGATAATGTCAGAGCAAGTGTGCAGATTTAAAAGAAATGTTGCAGATTAATCATTCACTCTTGGAGAGCACCATTTCCATATAAATAGCATTTTTTTAAATAAGAGAGTATCTTAAAAACTGCAACAATTTATGTTGAGAAGTGAGCAATAAATTCATGGTCTGCATCTAAATCTGCATGTTCCCTCTAATTTTTAGTAGTCAGGGTGTGCAAAAAATCTTATGTTGTGGATTTTTCCCCCCTGTGACAAAAGTATGTTTTGCAGTGAAGACTCAAAAATGCTGTTTTGTCAGGTTGTACTTGTACAATTGGATAAGAAATAAATTTGATCTTAAACTTGAAGCTCAGCTGAAACTCATTGTGACATCAGGTCATGAATAATCACAAACACAAAGGATGTCATTAGTGACTGATCCTTGAATTGTTGATCAGAAATGATATGGATAATATAGTGGAGTGGTTGCAAATTGAACTGTGGTGTTAGGAAATAAAGAAAATAAATTCTCAAGGAATAAAACACTTTGAGGATTAAAACAATCTACAAAAAGTAAAGTACCTGAACTATTGGGAAATGCTTCAGAAGATATGGTCATTTTATTGTTCAATCCCGTAAAATGCATTATATTTGTTATATCGCACTGGTCACTTCCACAGAAGAGAAACTGAAAATGCATTGGATGGTGAGTTTGTTATTTCCCTTTCAATGCTAATACAGAGTTAATATTGTTCCAGGATAGTGGTTTTCAAACTGCCCCCACTACAGTCATGTTCCACCTTAAACAATCCCTATGCTATAAGTGCACTCTGATTAGTAAGGAATTACTTAAGGTGGTATGTGAGTAAGTAGGAAGAAATTGTTCACAAGCATTTCCCCCCCCCCCCCCGTGACAAAAGTATGTTTTGCAGTGAGGACTCAAAAATGCAAACGCACATAGACATAACACACTTACAGACAAATAATACATATGCACAGAGCCGGATTAAGGCCAACTGATACCCTAAGCACAGCCCAACAATGGTTCCCCCTCAACCAATGGAGTGTTGTCTAACTGACAAGACATTAAGACTCAATAAGTGCAGAATGTGAAATAATAAATTAAAAACTCAGTTTTCTTCCAGTCCAGACACCACAATTATATTAACTACAACCTGTATATATATATATATATATATATACCTTTTTTCATTTATTGTGGTGAGGGGGCCCTAGTTCAGGTAAATTAACTTCAGCACCTGAAAAACCTCTATGGTATCCCATTCCTTTGGACTCCCTAAGTATGTGCTTAATTTGTTTAATTGTTAATCCAGACTTGCATGTATACATGTATACAAACATTAAAATAAACATTATTATTAAATAAATAGAAGAGTCATAGAGGGATGGTATGAGCAGTTCAGCCAACCAATCTACACCTTCACTAAGATCACAACTTACTCAGTGCTGTTATGCCTTGGCATTAATATTTTCACCTTTGCCTCTCTCTGAGCTGTCCTCTAGGCCTATAACTTTTTAAAATTATCTGCACTCTACATCTTGTCACTTGCTCATCTGAGATTCATTTGTTTCCTCATTGGTGGGCAAGGACCTCCTCAAATCTTTCCACTTACTCTCTTTCTTTCCAACAATAAATGATCCTTAAAGCCACTATTTTTGTTTGTATTTACAATAAGGCAAAAGATTCTGGCCATTGATACCCCTGCTGCCCAATTACCCCAAATTAACCCACAACCCTGTACTTCTTGAAGGATGGGAGGAAACTGGAGTACCCATGGAAAGCCCACGCAGGTCACAGGAAGAATATATAAACTCCTTACAGATAGCGCCATCTAGTCATCTATGTTATTATCTCCTTTTATGTCTTGCTGCCATTTTTTCTTTGATAATGCTACTGTGTAAACTTTCCTTTAGAACAGATATGAAGACGATTTTCTTTATCCAGAGGATGGTGAACCTATGGAATTCATTGCTGCAAACAACTGTGGGGGCCAAATAATTGGATATATTTAAGATAGAGGTAGATAAATTCCTGATTCGAAAGGGAACAAAGGGTTATGGAGAAGGCGAGAGAATGGGGTTGAAAAAGATTGTGATGGAATGGCAGGGTAAACTTATTGGGCAAAATGACCTAATTCCACTCTTGGTGATGTAACAAGGGCTGCTTTATTGATGCTAAAAGCTTGAAGAAGGTGGAATGTGAGGGAAGGCTCTAAAGTTCAAACCCAAATTGAATTTTCCACCCATTAATGGGAATCAATCTGTGATCTTGATTTGTACAGTATAGAGCTCCAAGTCACTGTAGCCTGTTAAATCTTACTGTACTGTCAGCTACAAGCCAATGACTCCATGCATTCCATCTGGGAATCCAATAGCTCATCAGCTTTTGCTTGATTTTGTAATAAATTCAAGCCAACACCGATGAGAGTTTTTGAACTCTATTAGTGCTAGATAGTCTCCTCTTTCCAAGATTCCAATGACATATTTTCCCAAACGAGAGTTTGCAGATAGTGTAAACAAAATAAACTTCTGCTTCCACAGCCATGTTCATGTCAGTACAGATACAATGGACGAATAACTTTAAAGTTCTCTTTAACAAACAGATAGAATACATTTACAATGCTGGCAAAATAGAAAATTTAATATTCAAAAAGAATTGAACAGCGTCAATTCTGTCACGCTTACAGCAAGCTGTGGGTACCTGACACACCTCAAGGTATTTATTATTGGCTTGGATGCTCATTGTTCAGACAAGAACAGGAAGAGATCAATTCATACTGCCAGGTGCATGCAATTCAGTACCCCAACTCAATCTGATGGTGGAAAGGTGAACTTAAACTTTCAATTTTCATGATACCTCAACAGTGATTTTAAGGACCCTGTGATCGGGGAGGGGTGGTGCAATTCTCAATGTATAGACCCAGCAGTAGGTCTTTAAGCTTCAAATATAAAAGAACCAAAGCCCCATTTAGTCTTGTAGCAATAAGGCTGCACACTAATGTAGGGACAGGTCTGTGTGAATAATCTGAACAGGAAAACTTACATATTCAAGCCAGATCTCCCAAGGCACTCTCTATCCTGAGATGTTTTGTATTCCTTCCTTGCCAAAAATAAACCAAAAATGTGCAACTGCACTAAATTCCAAAAGGATACCCAACTGCTGTGTTCCTGCAGCAATAAAACTAGAGTTCCCAAATTCAGCCTTTCTGTAATTGTTCTGAGCAGGGAGTAAGAACTAGATAGTGCAAGTTATTGCTGTTGGTGACACAAGATATGATCATAAGAGAAGTTTCTTCAATCCAGCCTGCTTCCAGACAGCCAGTAAGAGTGAAGACTATCATATGGTCATTTTAACATGGAGTGAGGGACTACATGCAGAAGACCAGCATCCCGAAATAGTTTCTCATGGAAGAATCTGTCCTTGGTGTTCCTGGGAGAGAGATGAGAAACCAGAGTGTAAGCTAACATTGGAGGTCTTAGGAAGAAATGTAATGTAGGGACTGTCGCTGGAGAGGAAGAGCTTCGGACTCAGAAGAGCTGTAAGTGTCAGAAACTAGCTTTAGGTAGGGTGTTTAAAAAGGGGAGTGGAGAGCATTTTAAGGGTTAAACAGAACAGTGATTGGTGGGAGTGACTACTTCTGATAAGATAAGGGGTAGTGACAAATAAAAAGAGACGAAGATCAAGTGAGGTGTCCAGTGTGTGTGTGGTTCAGTGTAGGACTTGGAGACTTTGGCAAGCATAGACTGAGGATGAGCTTGTTTCCAGTAAGGTAAGGTCAAGTAAGACCTTTGTATTTAAATTAGGAATTGCCATGCTATCAATAACTCACGTTAGACCAGAAGTCGTGATTAATAGGCTTTAATCATCATTAACTGCAAGCATGTCTCACATGTTGCTGGCCCAGTTCCAAGGCAGGTACTTTGGGTGTGACTGCCTTTATGGGAATTCTAAGGGGAGGAGTCACAGGTACAGGGATGGGCCAGCCCATACAGTACACTTGTATTAGACAGTACTAACAGTTAGTTGTTCTGTAGCTGACTGATACTGTAATGTAGATAAATATTGGGATAATTTGGTAAAATTAGAGTAGGTTACATACATACACACATTTTAAAACAGATCTTATTTGAAATACTGAATAATTCATATTCAGTGGACTTTACAGAAACTATGGAGAATGCTTTGCACATTTCACAAGTAGGTGCTAATTGAAATGATATCATTAAATGAATTGACTGGAGATACTCTGGCTGTTTGCAAGTATCTTCAAAGTGCTCACAAAAAAGGTCACTCCTGAGTTCTTGTTTATCTAAGACATCAGATGGGAGAAAAAGACTAACTTCTATTGTTTGCTGGAGAAGGTGGGGGTTTTGTGGCAAGTGAGAGAGCCACATGGGCTTTCTAGCAGTTGGAAGATGAAGAGAGAGGGAGAGAGAGGGAGAGAGAGGGAGAGAGAGGGAGAGAGAGGGAGAGAGAGGGAGAGAGAGGGAGAGAGAGGGAGAGAGAGGGAGAGAGAGGGAGAGAGAGGGAGAGAGAGGGAGAGAGAGGGAGAGAGAGGGAGAGAGAGGGAGAGAGAGGGAGAGAGAGGGAGAGAGAGGGAGAGAGAGGGAGAGAGAGGGAGAGAGAGGGGAGAGAGAGGGAGAGAGAGGGAGAGAGAGGGAGAGAGAGGGAGAGAGAGGGAGAGAGAGGGAGAGAGAGGGAGAGAGAGGGAGAGAGAGGGAGAGAGAGGGAGAGAGAGGGAGAGAGAGGGAGAGAGAGGAGAGAGAGGGAGAGAGAGGGAGAGAGAGGGAGAGAGAGGGAGAGAGAGGGAGAGAGAGGGAGAGAGAGGGAGAGAGAGGGAGAGAGAGGGAGAGAGAGAGAGACTGAACAGTCACAGCTGAAGCAAGCAGGAAAAGTTTGTTGGAACTGAAACACAAAGCTCCAGAGCACCAGATGGCTGGAAGTGCTATCTGACTGATGTTTCTCTTGGAATAAGTGGAACAGAAAGGAACTCTGTGGTGGTAGCCTGAAAGAAAGAGGTTATCATCTGGAGAACCCTGATAGGGCAAGTTTCATCAGCGAGACATTGAGGTGACTAATGGTGGTACCTCAGTTGTGGAAATCCTGGAACAACAAATCTCTCTCTGCAAACCCTACGAGAACTTCCTGAAAGGTAAACATTTACCTTTCGAGCACCAAACCCTGGTGAACTTTATATATGTTAAATTCTGTTTACTGTATAAGAATTGCCTGCAACCAGCGAACTTGGAAGAATAGAAGTGAGACTGAACTGTGAACCAAAAAACTTCTCTTAAATTTACACACACGTTACATACACGTGAACGTAGAATTAGAAGAATGTTATGGTTAGTTAAGTTAATAGAGATAAGTTAAAGTTTGATTCTGTTTTCATGTATAAAGATAATTTAAAACAATTTTTGTTTAAGTAACTACTTGTCTTGGTGAATGTCTATTGCTGCTGAGATTTCGGGCTCGTCACACACACACACACACACACACACACACACACACACACACACACACACACACACACACACACACACACACACACACACACACACACACACACACACACACACACACTTCACTCCTTTATTAGGGCTGGAAAGGCTGCTTTTATACTTGTTGGGCACTACTAGTTTACTAGTTGCCCCAATAATTACAAGGACAAAGAATGAGGGGAACAATAGGCTTTATTGTACATAAGACTTGAGCTGGCCCGTATCCAAGCTAGTGAAGGGAGGGGTGGCCCAACCTTTATGGCCTGGGACCCAGGGGAGGAGTCCAGATGAGTGTTATCAGGGGGCGGGCCAGCCCGAGCCTTTACCGGCCAATGAGTACATACAATCCATACCATTACATTCACCCTCTCTTTTTAAACAGAAGCCCACCCCCTCTTTTGACACAAGAGAGAGGAGAGGGGAGAGAGGAGAGAAGAGAGAGGAGAGGGGAGAGAGGAGAGGGGAGAGGGGAGAGGGGAGAGGGGAGAGGGGAGAGGGGAGAGGGGAGAGGGGAGAGGGGAGAGGGGAGAGGGGAGAGGGGAGAGGGGAGAGGGAGAGGGGAGAGGGGAGAGGGGAGAGGGGAGAGGGAGAGGGGAGAGGGGAGAGGGGAGAGGGGAGAGGGGAGAGGGGAGAGGGGAGAGAGAGGGGAGGAAAAAAAAATATCTAACTAGACATTTAGTCACACTGGCCTCCCTTCTGAAAATAAATAACATGCTCTTTGTTCTTGGTCACGTTGAGAGCAATATTGTAGTTCTAGCATCTCACAACCAGATTCTCCATCTCCATCCAACAGTCTGGCTCATTATTCAGCCATCAACAGAGGTGTCATCAGCAAATTTAGATTGTGTTGGAACCGAACTTGGAAATCACAAGTGAATTAATCTGTGGTCATTGCCATTTCAGCACCTAATAGCCTGTATATACCTGGGAATGTCTGATCTCAGAAGCTAAGCAGGCACAGAACTGGTCAGTACTTGAAGGTGAGACCGCAGTCGGGCACGACCAGTTGCCCCAATAATCGCAAGGACAAAGACTGAGGGGAACGATAGGCTTTATTGTACATAAGACTTGAACTGGCCCAGATCCAAGCTAGGGAAGTGCAAGGAAGGGAGAAGTGGCTTGACCTTTGTGGCCTATGCCACAGGGGAGGAGTCCAGGGAAGAGTGTCATCAGGGGGCAGGCCAGCCTGAGCCTTTACCGGCCAATGAGTACACACAATCCAAACCATTACTGTTCAAGTTTCTGCTGTTTTTGCTGATTGACTGAGTCATCCATATGAATAACAATAATGGGCGGGAACATCCATGCATGTGAATGCCCTTGTTCCTCAGCCTGGTTCTCCTGAGTTAGCTGGGCAGCTTGTCCAATGCCATTTTAGGGCTGTTGGTCTGATGGTGTCCCAGTTTCTATCCCCGCTGGTTCGTTGTCCTGGGAGTCGCTTTAGCGATCTCTGTCTGCGTCTGCTGCCACGCGATGTGCCGGCCCAATCTCCTCAATTGTGGACTGCCACAGTTCTACCACAGGAATACTGTAGATAATTGAAACTGCAGCTAGGGCAGTGCAATGCTCAGCACAATTATCCTCGCAAGAGGTGCATCCAGCTGCAGCTTCCAGAAGACCAAGTTCGGAAGATGGATGAACACCAGATCAGTTATGAGGCAGAGGGACTGATAGACAGGAGCTTCTGGGAGAAAGTTGCCTCCAAAAGTCAAGAGACAGGTAGCTGGGTGACCTTTAGGAGAGGGAAGGGGAATAGACAGAGAGAGCAGAGAACCCCTGTGGCTGTTCCCCTCAACAAAAAGTCTACTGTTTTGGATACTGTTGGGGGTGGGAAGATCTGTGAGGGACAAGTTGTAATAGTTACATCTGGCACCGAGACTGGTTCTTGGGGGTAAGAGAAGGCCTATGGTGATTGAGGCTTGTTGGTTAGATAGGAGGTTCTGTGAACGAGATCAAGATTCCTAGATGGTATGTTGACTCCCAGATGCCAGGGTTATGGATGACTCTGAGTTCACACCATTCTGAAGGGGAAAGGTGAGCACCCAGATGTTGTGGTCCACGTGGGGACCAATAAAATAGATAGGAATAGGGATGAGATCCTGAAGAGGGAATATAGAGAGAAAGGGGGAAAAAAAGTTTAAAAAGTAGGACCTCAAGGGTGGTAATCTTGGGATTGGTGCCTGTGACTAGTGCCAGAGAGGGTAGGAATAGGAAGATGTGGCAAATGAATGTGTGTCTAGAGTTGGTGCAGGGGATAGGGGTTCAGATTTGTGGATCACTGGAATCTCTTCTAGGGAAGGTCTGACCTCCACAAAAAGAACAGGCTGCACCTTAACTGGAGGGGGACCAATATCCTGGCAGGTTGGTTTGCTAGAGCTGTTGGGGAGGGTTTAAACTAGTTCAACAGGGGAGGTAGAACCAGAATGTGAGTGCAGAGAATAGGGCGGAAGGTCAAAAGCATGATGCCATGTGCTCAGAGTTTGTGAAGAAGGACAGGCAGGGGACAAAACATAAATGTAGCTAGTTAGAGGGTTTGAATTATATCTATTTCAACTCTAGGAGTATTAGGAATAAAGGAGATGAACTTAGAGCATGGATCAGTATATGGAACTATGATGTTGTGGACTCAGTTGAAGGAAGGGCAGGATTGGCTGATGTAGGTACTGGGGTATAGGTGTTTGAAAAGGAATAGGATGGAAGGTAAGTGAGGGGGGAGTAGCATTACTAATTAGGGATAGCATCACATCTTTAGATATGGAGGATGCTGCTGAGAGAGGGTCTACTGAGACAGTGTAGGTAGAAATAGGAAGGGAGCAATTGCAGTCAGTCCCCGGGTTTACGAACAACTCGCCTACTTTCCCAATTTGTGCGTGTGCATAAATGTGCATAATATTACCTCAAAAATGTTAAATACATGTAAAGATGGTGGTGCGGTCAGTGCCACTGTAGCGGCAGCGCTGCCACTGGTGTAGACCTGTGGGGAGCAAGGGAGCTGAGATGGAGCATTCCCGCAGGGTCCAGTTGCCCTGTCGAATGCCGGATGGGCTTGGAATGGCCTGCTGAGGGAGCCAACGGTGGTTTTATTTGAGATCTTGCAGCCTCAGGGTCTGCGCCCAAGATGGTGGCGCCTATTAATCGTCAGCAGCCTTGAGGGGTTGCAGACTCAGGGGAAGTAGAGGACTGGAGCAGGGCACCACAGGTTGGGAAGATCACCCTCCCCCACCCCCCAGCCTCCATCTGAGAAGGAGAAGCAAAAGAGATGGACTCTGCAGCTGAGAGACCAGTGCAAGCGGTCGGCTGCTGGCGACTTGAGGAGAGGAACCCACGAAAGCTGCAGGTTACAGGAGACTACCGTTGGAAGACTCATGCCTGGCTGCAAACTGCTGGAGTCTGGCTTGAACTAGCCGGAGGAGTACCAGATATTGGAACTGGGATGTGAGGGGGTGCCGCAGGGTTCCTAACTGTGTCAGGTTCAGATATGGAGCTCAGGTTGCCAATGGTTTGGACACGACTCTGAGTCTCTGGAGGCTGTGGAAGTGCTGGAGGTGCATCTATGGACACCCAATGACTCTGGGGGGCGGGAGGGGGAGAACTCTTTTACTTCTCTTTGACTGTAAATCTTGACTTTATGAAATATAATAGGTCCTTAGGCAGTTTCTGCCAGTGGCAAATCTGCCTGCCTTTCAGCGGAAAATAAGGAATTTCATGTAATAGGACACTGTTTTATACTGTGACTATAAGTTGAATCTTGAATCTTAAATAAGACCTGTAAGTAACTGTTCAGCTATGTGTACAAATTTGGCTTATGGACAGACCCAGGGGACGGAACTAGTTTGTAACTTGTGAATTGCCTGTTCTTTACTAGAAGTAGTGTATAGGGCCCCACATAATCCACTGGGACACCGAAGAGCAGATAAGCAAGAAGATTTTGGAATGTTGTGGGAAATAGAGGGTTGTTGTTATGGGAAACTTCAACTTCCCTAATATTGACGGGCACTTCCTGACTGCAAGATGGATAGATGGGACTAAATTTGTCAGGTGTGTTCAAGAAGGATTCCTGACACAGTATGTGGACCAGCCGATGAGAGGAGAGGCCATATAAATCTAGTTTGAGGTAATGAACCTGGTCATGTGACAGACCTCTCAATGGGTGAGCACTTCTGTGAAAGCGACCATGGCTCCCTAAGCTTTAGCATAGCCATGGATAAAGATAAAAGCACACAAAATGGGAAAGTGTTTAATTAGGGAAGGGCTAATTATGATGAGACGAGGCAGGAAATAGCAAGAGTAAATTGAAAACAGATGGTAAAAGGATGTTTAGGGACCACTTGTGCTGGAATCAAGATAGGTTTATCCCACTGGAACCGGGAAAAGATGGTAAGAAAAGGGATCCGTGGTTGATCATCTGTTTCATCAGCTGTTAGTCAAGAGGACGAAGGAAGAATACATTAGATACAGGAAACAGGAAGGGCTCATGAGAAGTATATTAGCCAGGAACAAGGTTAAAAAAGGACTTCAAAGACCTCAAAGGGGCATGAGAAGGAGTTGTCATGTAGTAATACAGAGAACCCAAGGCATTCTATGCTTATGTGAAGAGCAGAAGAGTGATGAGAATGAAGGTGGGGCCGCTAAAGATAAAGGAAGCAACATGTGCGTGGAGGCAGAGGAAGTTGGGACGGTCCTAAATTAATACTTTGCTTTAATATCCACAAGGGAAAAGGACCTGGATTGGGCTGAGGCTGAAATAGAACAATGTTCTGGACAATGTGAAGATTGAGAAAGAGGAAGTGTTGGGATTTGGCATTTCTGTTTTTCTACTACAATCATGCCATCTGAAGACTTTATACACATACACAAGGCTACTTCAGTTCAGTGTACAACATGAACATACCTCAGGCTGGTGGATAAACTGTCCTCACAATAACGAATCACATTTCAGAGAGGAGGTTGAAAGTCTCATAAAATGCTGCAAGAGCAACCTGAGCCTCGATGTGGGCAAGACAAAGGAAATGATTGGGGACTTCAGGAGGAAGATGGTCGACCATTCTTCTCTCATGCCAATGGTTCTATTGTGGAGAGGTAGGAGAGCACAACGTTTCTTGGGGTGTATATAAGGGATAATCTATGCTGGACTCTCAACACTTCATTAGTCAGGATGGCGCATCAATGCCAATATGTCCTAAGGAGGCTGAGGAGAGCAAGGCTACCAGCCCCCATCTTGACACCTTTTTACTGGAGAATGATTGAGTGTATTCTATCTGCCTGCATCATTGTATGACACAGTAGCAGACAAGAAGTCTATCCCAAGGATCATTAAAACAGTTGAGAGGATCACTGGGTCTTTCTTTCCTCTATAGACAACATTTACTGGAAATGTTGTCTAAATAGTGCTCAAGGAATTACACAAGTCTCTTTCTATCCAGCGCACAGTAGCTTTAATCTACTACCATCTAGAAGCAGTCACAGAAGCATCAAAATCAGGACTGTCCAGACTGGGAATAGCTTCTTCCCGCAGGCTGTGAGATTGATGAAAAGTATCTCGTAACCATATAAATCATCCCAAATATTTATGTTTATTTTGCTTGATTGTTTGTGGTTGTGGTGTTGTGTGTTTTTTGTTTGAGCACCATGCTCTGGAGAGATGCTGTATATGTACAATCAGATAATAATAAACTTGAACCTGAACTTAAATTACTGTGCAGAAAGATAATAAATGTAAAAGACAAATAATAAAGAGTCACTGCTACAGAAGTGCAAGAAAAAAGGGATGTTTCAATAGTCCAGATAGATCTTTTGAGTTTACTACTAGTCTAGCAGGGGAGGTTCAAGAACCTGATAGCTGTAGGGGAAAAAATACTGAGGAATTGTTAAAGAACCCCATGACATCCCTATGTTTTCCTTGCAAAATGGATTGAAAGGAATTGAAGAGTGAAGCGAGAGTAAATCATTCAGTCCATCAAAGCCTGTTCCATTATGTGATGTGATTTTTAGTTGATCTGTGACCTTGCTCCAAGGAAACCAGCTACTATTGTGCACGGTGCTCCTGTCAATGGACAAATGATAGTACATTAAACTTTGCTTCAGTTCTTATTTATAAAGATAACAGAGATATTAGGACCTGATTATTTCATCTTGTTTAAAAATGGATGACTGCTGTGGACTTTAACTGTCACCTACTGGAGCTCACTAGTGATTATATGTGCTGATATAATTTGATTTTGTAACTATGACTCCGAATGAGCAACATAATTGGATTATGGGAGCAAATGCAGTCTGCTTCAGGCAGCCCGAGAGTGTATCTTGAGCATAATTAAAGTATCTGAAACTCATTTTTCCAGATATATTTACATTTCTCTTCCATAATTTTGCATATCATATTTGCATCTAAGATGAATGTATTTGCATGATCTTTCCAAGTTCTGAGCATTATTAATCGTATTAAAGTAAAAGTGGGTAGTTGGAGATCCTAGATTAACAATAATGTAGTGTCTCATTGCTCTGAGGCTTAAAATGAAACTTGCCTTGAAGTAACTATACATTTTCTTAGAATTGTACTTTCCCCTTTCCCAAATTATTTACGAATGCAGCTTCCAATGAGACAAGCTATTTAAGACTACCAATGAGAAGTTTCTAATGGTTTCCATAATATCTCTGATATTTCTTGGGAGGTACTGTCTGTTTCATGCTGGTTTGTCAAGAGTCAGGTGGAATTTCATCACCCCCAACCCTTACTGGTAGTTGGGAGCTCCGTGTGTACAACAGAAAAGCGAGTGTGTCGATGAAGCTAGAACAAGAGCTCTAATGATTTTATTAATAAAAAATCTGTTTATTTTCCCAATAGTTCATCACCAAACAAATCATATTTGTTCAGAATGCATGATTTATTTATTTCTCATTGTTTCTGCAGTTTGTTAGGAAATTGGTAACTTCAGAGGAAGACAAAACTATCTCTCCTTTACAAAACCCTGGGGAATTACAGAGGACCTAAAGCAAATGAATCAATTCAGCCTGAATTACTTCACTGTCATACAAAAAGTGTGTGTGTGGGGGGGGGGGGGGGGGGGGGGCAGGCTGTTGGAGGACCTCAGTGAGTCAGGCAGTGTTTTGGGCTGAAGATTCGATCCAGTCCTGAAACATGGTTTTGATCCAAAATGTCTACTGTCCATTTCCCTTTATGGATGCTGCCTGAACCATTGAGTTCCTCCAACAGATTCTTTTTTTTTGCTCCAGATTTCTGCATCTGCAGTCTCTTTTGTCTTTACGAAAAGCAGCTTTATTCTAAGATTAAACGTTTGTGTTCTTAGCAGTATATATTTCATGGGATAGCACAAGATCTATTCAAATAATGCATCCAGTCAAGATGTTGCCTGATATTTGTATTATAGAATCAGGTCAATTAGCACAAATAGAATACTGCCCAGAATTCCCCTTCTAACTAGCTTCTTAGTATATCAATGTGTTCCTTCGTTCCTTTATCATTCATCTATCTTCCTCTTAAGAGCCTCAATGTTATTCACCACAACTACTTTAATTATTTGGTTCACTTATTAATTAATTGGTTCAATTTAGCTTGTCAATTTTCTTCATCATATACTAAACTAATTCCAGAATTTTCACTACTGTCCTTGGAAACAGTATTCCAAGCTTTTGCTTTTTCTTTACATGAAAATCTACCTTGACATGTGTTTTAAAAGTGTTATAGTTAAGCTCCGAATCATGGGTCCTCGACCGGCACCACCTACGGCTCCTAGAACGCTTCCACCAGCGTTGTCTCCGCTCCATCCTCAACATCCATTGGAGCGCTCACACCCCTAACGTCGAGGTACTCGAGATGGCAGAGGTCGACAGCATCGAGTCCACGCTGCTGAAGATCCAGCTGCGCTGGATGGGTCACGTCTCCAGAATGGAGGACCATCGCCTTCCCAAGATCGTATTATATGGCGAGCTCTCCACTGGCCACCGTGACAGAGGTGCACCAAAGAAAAGGTACAAGGACTGCCTAAAGAAATCTCTTGGTGCCTGCCACATTGACCACCGCCAGTGGGCTGATAACGCCTCAAACCGTGCATCTTGGCGCCTCACAGTTTGGCGGGCAGCAGCCTCCTTTGAAGAAGACCGCAGAGCCCACCTCACTGACAAAAGGCAAAGGAGGAAAAACCCAACACCCAACCCCTACCAACCAATTTTCCCTTGCAACCGCTGCAATCGTGTCTGCCTGTCCCGCATCGGACTTGTCAGCCACAAACGAGCCTGCAGCTGACGTGGACTTTTTACCCCCTCCATAAATCTTCGTCCGCGAAGCCAAGCCAAAGAGTTAAGTTGAACTGTTCCCTTTTTTTTCTCATTGTTTTATTTGGAGATGTTTTCTAAGTTGGTCTTTCAATCCAATCCAATTTACTGCTTCTCCTGCTCTTTTGGTTGCTTCGCTGATTGAGTGCAAAGTCCGTAATTCTTTCATAACTCAGACCTTTTGACTTGGACATCAGTTTTGTGGCTCAATGCTCCCACAGCTTTAATGATGCTTGAATGTCAGCAACTCGAAATGACTAAGGTGTTCATGGTTTCATCTAACCAGAAACTACCACTGATTCACCTTGTAACTAGATATATTTAAAAGCATTATTTTATAAACAAGTTGAGCACAACCTAGAGATGGCACATCTAATAACTCTTACACAAAATATTAGCCTGTTTTTTTAAATGTCAAAGTATATATTGTAGTGGTTGTGTAGTGGCTGAGCGGGTGCACAGTGTGGCGATGCAAATTGTTCCTGGTGCAGTTCTGCGGATGTGCGGAACCATAATGCAAATGTCTGCCTACTCACCAGGACCGCACACAAGAGATACCAAGTGCCGAGGAACAGCACGTTGAGCCATTGAGTCTCCTGCCGGAAGGTGTGGGACACTTACAAGGCCAGATTTAACCTGGAGGTCCCGTGGATCGACAGCAATCTCATAATGGCATCCCACCTTGTCTCATGGAGCCCAGGACATGCAGTATATAAAAGAAGCCTGTAAACCCTGAATAAATCAGTCTTCAGTTGACTAGTCTGGTGTGTGTTTTTGTATTATTTCAGTAGCTCTACCATAGTAGCCACTACAATATGATGTTTTCAACAATTTACCAGGGAGGTCACTACGCAAAAGGATGTTCACTATGCTCAATCTGGATTGATGTAGGCTGCTATATATTTTTTAAATTTTAAATTTAGACATTCAGCACATTAACAGGCCATTTTGACCCACCCTTCCCAATTTACCTACACCCCTGGTACTTTTTGAACGTTGGGAGCCACCAGGAAAAATCCATGCAGACACAGGGAGAATATACAAACATCTTATAGGCAGCATGGAATTTGATCACTGGCTCTGCAAAGGCATTAAGCTAACCGCCACACCAACTGTGCTGCCCCAATTGTCATAAAGGCAATTTATTTCCACTTCAGACCCTTTAAGATGACAATAGTTATTTTAATTGGATCAGTCTAGATCTGGAAGCCATCAATATTCAATAATAGAATCGGGAATCACCGGCACAGTCAGCATTTATTGCTAATTTGTGTTCACTCTGAAATTAAATAATGTTATAGGACAGCTGAGAGTCAAGTTCATTATCATCTGACTGTACATATACAACCCAACGAATCAGCATTCTTCCAGACCACAGGGCACACACATACACACACAATATTTACATATTTACATGAAGTTAGAATTTAAAATATTTTGGGATGGTCTACTCAGTCACATGAAACCGTTCATCATTTTCACAGCCTATGGGGAGAAAAAGCCATTTCCCAAGCCGGCAGTCCTGAATTTAATGCTACTATACCTCCATCTTGATGGTAGCGGGTCAAAGATACTGGGTGCTGATGGAAATGGTCCTCAATAATTCTTTGAGCCCTATTTAAGCAATGTTCCCAGTAAATGTCATCAATGGAGGATAGTGAGATTCTAGTAATCTTCTCAGCTATTTGATGATCTTTTGTATTGACAATTGGTCCAATACTTTGCAGCTTCTATACCAGACAATGATACAGCCAGACAGGACATTTTTAGTTGTGTTCCTGTAAAAACATGTCAAGATGGGGCCTGTAACCTTGCCCTCCTCAGCCTCCTGAGGAAATGTAGGTGCTTTGAGCCTTTCTGTCCTATAGCAAGTCAACCACATACGATAAACACAAGTAGGACAGACCAGGTAAAACTAGCAGATTATTTCCATGAAAGAGAATAATTTTATGGTCATGGTTAATGATCCTATCATTGTTATTCTAACTTATTTAATTAGCTCATTTGTCAAAATTTAAATTTTCCACTCACCATTTTAATTTTTTTCATAGATTTTTACCGAGTCTATGCCAGCTCAGAGCAGCCATGATCGTATTGAATGGCGGAGCAGGCTCGAAGGGCCATTTTTGGCCTACTCCTATTCCTACTTCCTATGTTCCTATGTTTTTCCCTATAAGCTATTATTCCATAATTTTATAAACTTTAATGCACAAAAGTGCTGAGAAACTCAGCAAGGTGTGCAGTATCCACAGAAAGCAAGAGCTAACCAACGTTTTCGGTTTGAGTCCTTATTTCTATAGAGTCTTTATTTCTATCAACTCCAACCCAGGTTCTAGTAGATACCAGAACACAGAGCCTACCAATGCAGATCCCTTCTGGATATGGGAAGAAACCAGAGGACCCAAAGGAATCCCTCAGGATCAGAGAGAGTTGATGTAAATTCCCCTCAAACAGCACCAGAGGTCATGATTGAACCTGTACCATTAAAGCTGTAAGGCAGCAGCCAGACCAGGAGGGCCATTGTAGAGTCCATATGGTGGGGCTTGAACACTTATCTCCGAATTATTTTTAGTCAACAGCCTCTAAATTGTTATGCCATCATGCTACTTAAAAAGTTAATTTTATTCAGTAAATATGGGTTTGCACACTGCATCTTTTCTATTTTTTTAATTTTTTTTATTTTTAACACTATAAACCATACTGACCAATACATACAGACATTTTTCTCTTGAATATATAGTGTCATTTTCTCCCCTTTTCCCCCCTCCCTTCCCTCCCTCCCTCTCCCCCTTCCCATTTATTCAAAGTTCAATCTATAAGATACATTCAACCCGTTAAACAATGTCGTCACTTAATAAAAATAAACAAGAAATTTTTGTCTGTTACTTTTATATATTGAGTCAGTTCATTTTATTGTCTTCTCCTTCTGTCATTTTAGGTGGTGGACGTCCATGGTAGGATTTCTCTATTGTATTTCAAGTATGGTTCCCATATTTGTTCGAATATTGTGATGTTATTTCTTAAATTATATGTTACTTTTTCTAATGGAATACATTTATTTATTTCTATGTACTATTATTGTATTCTCAAGTTGTCTTCTAATTTCCAGGTTGGCATAATACATTTTTTTGCTACAGCTAGGGCTATCATAATAATTTTTTTTTTGTGCTCCATCCAAATCGAGTCAAAATTCTTTATTTCTTATATTACTTAGAAGGAAGATCTCTGGGTTTTTTGGTATATTGCTTTTTGTGATTTTATTTAATACCTGGTTTAGATCTTCCAAAAATTTTTTCACTTTCTCACATGTCCAAATTGCATGTATTGTTGTTCCCGTTTCCTTTTTACAGCGAAAACATCTGTCTGATACTGTTGGGCCCCATTTATTTAACTTTTGGGGTGCGATGTATAGCCTGTGTAACCAATTATATTGTATCATGCGTAACCTCATATTTATTGTATTCCTCATAGTTCCAGAGTATAGATTTTCCCATGTTTCATTCTTTATCTTTGTTTAGATCTTGTTCTCATTCTTGTTTAGGTTTACAGTTTGTTTCCTCGTTCTCCTTTTCTTGCAGTTTGATGTACATGTTTGTTATAATTTTTTAAATTATCATTGTGTCTGTAATCACATATTCAAAATTGCTTCCTTCTGGTAACCTCAGACTGTTTCCCAATTTGTCCTTCAAGTAGGTTTCCAGTTGGTGGTATGCAAACCTTTTATCGTGAGTTATATTATATTTGTCCTTCATTTGTTCAAAACATAATTTATTTCCCGAAAAACAATTTTCTATTCTTTTGATCCCTTTTCTCTCCCATTCTCTAAAGGAAAGATTATTTATTGTGAAAGGGATTAGATGATTTTGTGTCAATATTAATTTTGGTAGCTGATAATTTATTTTATTCTAATCTGGTCCAATCTGGTTTTTCCCTTGTTTGATAAAAATCTGATAGGTATATTAATTGTGCTGCTCTATAATAATTCTTAAAGTTTGGTAGCTGTAAGGCTCCTTGTTTGTACCATTCTGTTAATTTATCTAGTGCTATCCTCGGTTTCCCCCCTTTCCATAAGATTTTCCTTATTATTTTCTTTAGCTCCTTGAAGAATTTCTCTGTTAGGTGAATTGGTAATGATTGAAATAAGTATTGTATCCTTGGGAAGATGTTCATTTTAATACAGTTCATCCTTCCTATCAGTGTTAGTGGTAAGTATTTCCAGTGCTCTAAGTCATCTTGTAATTTTTTTCATTAATGGCTGATAATTTAGTTTATATAGATGGCCAAGATTATTATTTAGTTGTATACCTAGGTATCGAATTGCTTGTGTTTGCTATCTAAATGGTGATTCTTTCTTAAACTTTGTGAAATCCATATTATTCATTGGCATTGCTTCACTTTTATTTGCATTGATCTTGTACCCCAGTACTTCTCCATATTCCTTCAATTTCTTATGTAATTCTTTTATTGATATTTCTGGTTCTGTTAAGTATATTATAACGTCATCTGCAAATAGACTGATTTTATATTCCTTCTCTTTTATTTTTATCCCTCATTTTATTTTCTGTTCTTATCAGTTCTGCTAGTGGTTCTACAGCTAACGCGAACAGTGAGGGAGAGAGTAGACATCCCTGCCTTGTTGATCTGCTTAATTTAAATTGGTTTGATATATATCCATTTACTGTCACTTTCGCCAATGGTCCCTTATATAATGCTTTAATCCAATTAATATATATCTCTGGTAGGTTGAATTTTTGAAGTACTTTGAATAAATAATTCCATTCTACTCTGTCAAAGGCTTTCTCTGCGTCTAAAGCAAGTGCAACTGTTGGAGTTTTGTTTCCTTGTACTGCATGGATTAAGTTAATGAATTTACAGATATTGTCCATTGTTCGTCTTTTTTTAATAAATCCAGTTTGGTCTAGTTTTACTATTTTTGGTACACAGTCGGCCAATCTGTTTGCTAATAGTTTAGCTATTATCTTATAATCTGTGTTAAGTAGAGATATTGGTCTATACGATGCTGGTGTTAGTGGATCTTTCCCCGTCTTTGGTATTACTGTAATTATTGCTGTTTTGCATGAATCTGGTATGTGTTGTGTTTTTTAAATCTGGTTCATTACTTCCAAGAGAGGAGGAATTAATAAGTCTTTAAATGTTTTATAGAATTCTATTGGGAGTCTATCCTCTCCCGGTGTTTATTGTTCGGTAGTTTTTTTTAATATCTCCTGTATTTCTTCTATTTCAAATGGTTTTATTAATTTATTTTGCTCCTCTGTTTGTAATTTCGGTAGTTCAATTTTAGTTAGAAATTCATCTATTTTGTCTTCTTTCCCTTCGTTTTCAGTTTAATATAGTTGTTCGTAGAATTTCCTGAAGTTTTCGTTGATCTCCGTTGGGTTATGTGTAATTTGTTTGTCATTTTTCCTTGATGCCAATACCGTTCTTTTAGTTTGTTCTGTCTTAAGCTGCCACGCTAGTATTTTGTGTGTTTTTTTTTCTCCTAGCTCATAATATTTCTGTTTTGTCTTCATTATGTTCTTCTCCACCTTTTATGTTTGTAGTGTTTCATATTTTATTTTCTTGTCTGTCAATTCTCTTCTTTTAGTTGTATCTTCTTTTATTGCTAATTCTTTTTCTGTATTTGTTATTTCCTTTTCCAACTGTTTCTCAATTGTAATCCTTCTTCATCTTAATTACGTAACTTATTATCTGTCCTCTGATTAATGCTTTCATTGCATCCCATAGTATACATTTATTTTCACTGATTCCGTATTTATTTCAAAGTACATTTTAATTTGTTGCTCAATGAATTCTCTAAAATCCTGTCTTTTAAGTACCATGGAGTTTAATCTCCATCTATACATTTTTGGTGGGATGTCCTCTAGCTCTATTGCCAATAACAGGCATGAGTGATCCAATAACAATCTAGCTTTATATTCCGTTTTCTTAACTCTTCCTTGAATGTGGGCTGATAACAGGGATAGGTCTATCCTTGAGTATGTTTTATGTCTACTAGAATAATATGAATATTCCTTTTCCGTTGGGTGTTGTTTCCTCCATATATCCAAAAGTTGCATTTCTTGCATCGATTTAATTATAAATTTAGTTACTTTGTTCTTTCTGTTAGCCTTTTTTCCAGTTTTATCCATGTTTGAGTCCAAATTAAGGTTAAAATCCCCTCCTATTAGTATATTCCCTTGCGTATCTGTGATCTTCAAAAAGATATCTTGCATAATTTTTTTATCTTCTTCATTAGGTGCGTATACATTGAGTAAATTCCAAAATTCTGAATATATCTGGCATTTTATCATTACATACCTCCCTGCTGGATCTATTATTTCCAATTCTATTTTGATTCGTACATTTTTATTGATTAATATAGCTACTCCTCTGGCTTTTGAATGATATGATGCTGCTGTTACATGCCCTATCCAATCTCTCTTTAATTTCTAGTGTTCCACTTCAGTTAGATGTGCTTCTTGCACAAATGCTATATCAATTTTTTCTTTCTTCAGTAAATTTAACAGCTTCTTCCTTTTGATTTGGTTATGTACTCCATTAATATTTAAAGTCAAATAGTTCAACATGGACATTTCATACTTTGTTTATCTTTCCTTTCCATTTCCTCATCACCACCTTCCCTTATCAATTTCTGTTTACTTTTTTTGAACACATTGTAAGACAACATTTCTAAAACAAAATATTTCCACTATTTCCATATCTAAAATTCCTTTAACCCCAATAGTCCCTCTCCTCTCTGAGTTGCCCTTTGTCCCTTGTTGGGCAACCACATCTCCCCTCTTCATTTGGATTTGCGAACCCGCTCTCAAGCGTCAGCTGATTTTGCAGTGACTGTTATTCTTCCCCACCCAGCACCCCAGAAAAGATTTTAATCTTCATATATAACAAAGCTCACTCTCTTAATTCCCTCCTTACTTCCTTTCTTCCCTTTCTTTCACTTTTTAGTTCCTACTTATTCTTTATTCTTCTTCTTTATATATATTTTGTTGTCATTTTTGTTCTTGTTATATCTCTTCATCTCTCTGTCTGTTCTGTAGGTATTCTGCAAATTTTCGTGCTTTGTCCGGATCCGAGAACAGTTTGCTTTGCTGCCCCAGGAAAACTATTTTAAGCACCGCTGGATATTTTAACATAGATTTATAACCTTTTTTTCATAGGGTCATTTTTGCTGCATTAAACTCCTTCCTCTTCTTCAGGAGTTCAAAACTTGTGTTTGGATAGAAATAATTTTTATTATTTGTATTCCAGTGGTTTTTTGTCTTCTATTATTTTTTTCATTGCCTTCTCCAATATATTTTCTCTGGTCATATATCTTAGGAATTTTACAAGAATGGATCTTGGTTTTTGTTGTGGTTGTGATTTAGGCACTAATGTTCTGTGTGCCCTTTGTATTTCCATTCCTTTCTGTAATTCTGGCATTCCTAGGACCCTGGGGATCCATTCTTTTATAAATTCTTTCATATTTTTGACTTCTTCATCTTCCTTAAGGCCCACTATCTTAATATTGTTTCTTCTATTATAGTTTTCCATTATATCTATCTTCTGAGCTAACAGCTCCTGTGTTTCTTTAACTTTTTTATCAGATTCTTCTAATTTCTTTTTTAAGTCATCTACCTCCATTTCTATGGCTGTTTCTCGTTCTTCCACCTTCTCTACTCTTTTTTCCTATTTCTGTCATGAACATCTAATCTATTCACTTTTTCTTCTGTACCTTTTATTCTTCTTTTTATTTCACTGAATTCTTGTGTCAGCCATTCTTTTACTGTTTCCATATACCCTTTAAAACATTTTTTATCCATGTATTGTCCCTTCCCTTCATCTTCCATTTCTCTGTGTAGAGTTTGATGTTCTCCCTCCTCTTCTTCTGAGTCCACTCCAGGATCTGTGTCCGTTACCTCTGTCTCTTCTGATTTTCTTGTTGGGTTGTTGATTTTATTTTGTTGGGTATTTTTGCTTTATTATTTTTATTAAAGGTGTCTGGGTGTTGGTCTTCTTCCTCTGGGTTGGTCATCTGTTGTTTCTCTGATTTCCTTTTTTTATTCTCTTCCTTCTTGTTCCCATTATTTTCTATGTTTTCCTGTTGGGAGTCTTGCTGTCGTGTTATACTTGACTGTTTCAGCTGTGGAGATTTGCTATTCAACTGGTCCCCTTCCCTTCAGTGTTGTTTTTGTCTTGTGCATCGCACATGCGCGGTTGCGCACTTTTGTTTGGCTCCGTGAGCCATCTTTGTAGTTCTGTGTTCGGGGTTTCCACTGACCTCAGGGAGCGGCCTTCTCTCTCCACGGCGGGCCTCCTCATACAGGTAAGGCCTTCACCTTTCTCTTCCGACATCTTTCCTTTTTCTTTTCTTCCTGTTGTTTTTGGTTTTTCTTTCTTTACTGCCATTTTCTCCACACTTTTATTTTTAATTTGTTATGGTTTCTGTGTTTGTGGCTTTGCTTATTCTTTACTTTTTTAAACTTTTCTGGAGAGGGCTGGTATTTTCTTACTGGTCACTACTCCATCACATGATTTCCTCACATCTGTTCTATTTGATGTAGCATATGATCAGAAAATTTCAATTGTGGCAGCTCATTGGATACTGAACAATATAACTGTAAATATAATGGAAAACCTCTAGATAAATACATCTTTAAACAAAATCATTACACATTGCCAGCACCTGAGATTGCCAGATTTACAAAATTACTGCATTTTCATACTAAAAGTTAATTTAATTCTCCTAACTTTGCTTTAAATCTGCCTTATCTGTCTTTACTGAGCAGTCCTAGAAGCTTTTTCACTATTTATATCTTTTCTCTTGTCATTTGTACATGACACATCAGGGGATGAAACAGAGCTATCTGTCATATGTTACCCTTTCTTTCAAACTAAAGCAGAAATGACAACATGAGAAAAAAAAATCCAACAGAGGAACAGGTCGATAACAGTGCAAATTATATCGTGCAGCTGTTGAAGTGGATAGTGATTTATTAATATGTTATTTTGGCAGGGAGAAAATGACATGACACATTTACCCATTGAGTGCTTTAATCAGTCCGTGAGTTCAGGCATGCATTTCCTTCATTGCTGTTAAATTCAGATCCTGAAAATGATTTAAGACTAAACCTTAAATGTAAACTCTGTTTTTACTGAACCCTTGAACAATAAACAATCAGTAATTCAAATCTGCAGGTTTATCTCTGACCTTCATTGTTGTAAATTTCTTTGGATTCTCATGTGCAACTGTGATGTACTGGTGCAGACTTTCTTCTTTAAAGTGGAATATTTAGGAAAATAGAGAAGTATATTTTTGGAGACTCCATCCAACATGTAGCTACATGGTTACTGTAGTAGTTAGTGCAGCCCAGGTACAAATCAATACCAGTGCATGTGGACAAGCCACATCAGCCACATGGTCCACACCAGCCACTTGAAAGCAAGTGTTTTATTCCAAACTCTGTATCAGGAAGATAATTCCCCATAGATATCCTCAAAGCCTTATCAGCCCATACATGCCTGACAATGGGTGAACCATTCTGTGCATTGTTCATTCATTCAATGAATTATCACTTCTTAAGGAGACGAATGGAACCAGCTCAGCTCCTAGGCTCTTCCTACATTGGTCCTAGCAGATCTAAAACCTCCCACCCAGATAAATCTTACCTATGACCTCCTCAGTGTGCCTTTCACAAAATCACAGAGCTCCCCTGAAGGAATCTCTCACTCCTTCACGACAATCACAATGTGTTTTGCTGCTGTCTGGCTGCCACCAGGATCATGGCTTCAAGGTGACAGCCTTCTACAATGGCAGTATAGAAAAATGTTGGGAGCTGGAGTGTGGACAAGTATGGAATTGCCCAGGATGTATTTTAAAAATTCTGAATTTGAGGCCCTGTGACTCAATTTGGACTAGTTTCACATATTTTGAGGGGATCAACTTTGACACAACAAAGAAGTTGCAGTCAAATTTCTAGACTTCATGATTAGATGAAATTTCAGAAAAACAGGCTCAATTTATCAGTTCTTTATTTCCCACAGACAGTGAAAATTCTCTAGCATATAGTTGCAGCAGAAGAAAAACAAAATTATTTCTATTCCTTTCAACAACTATTAATTATTTTTACTAAATATTATTTTCAAGTAATTGCATCTGTGTCTGAGATTTAAAAAAAGTCAAATGTCTTGACTCATTTGAAGATGTTATTACCAAATGTAAACAATAGTACTAGACTTGGACAATAGTAGAAGTTCTTGGAAGCAGGATGGTAGAAAATTAGAATTGCACATACAAGTGCTCCCCTACTTATGATGGTCCGACTTACAATTTTTCAAAGTTACGATGGTTCAAAACCATACTTTCAATTTCAAATTCCGTTTTGTTCCCGTACTTGCAATATGCGGTACATTAGTCCCTCACAATGCTGGGCGATGGTAGTATCGCACAAAAGTATAGTTCAGCATACTATCTTGCGATGCTGACTCAACCACGCTTGCAGTCTCTATAGTGATCACGTGAATGAGTGCAGTATAAACAACCTCTCAGGTCACTAAATGTCCATGTATGTCTCCTCACCATCCATCAATTAATTTTACTTCAAAGCTTTAAACATTTTTCATGTCCATTTTGTTTTCAGCTGCCTATGTTGATGGTTTTCTTCAGTGTGGAATAAAGGTATTCAAAATTTAAATATAAAAAAATGGTATGTGTGATATTCTTTTTTGACGTGATTTTTCCATTTACGATGGGTTTGCTGGAATGCAACCTCATTGTAAATTGAGGAGCACCTGTATAAGGACAGATTAGTCATTCCAAGCTCATGAGGTACGAATGCTTAGAAATAGGCGAAATGCAGAAGGTTCACACAGAAGTGGACAATATTGTTTCTAAACTGGTAACTCTCCCGATAATATTGATTGGTAGAGTGAATTGTATTAAAATGAACATATTTGCTCATTTACAGTACCTCTTCCAGTCTCTTCTGATACCACTACCAGAGAAATTCTTTCAAAATTTGAATAAATTCATTACGAATTTTTTATGGAAAGTTTTCTAGAATCTCCATGAAAAAAATTAACTTGGAAATACGATATTGGATAATTACATCTTCCAAACATTAAATACTATGATTTAGAAGCCTAGATGAAATTTGTCACTTCCCTCTTTGATGGGAGAGACGAGCCTTTATGGGTAGAAATTGAACTGTACAAAGTAGGGGAGAGAGTGGCAGAAGAATTTGTATATAATTGGCCTATTAGTTTTATTTTTACTGGAAAAGAAAGTATCACCAATAATAAAACACATTTTGAGCATTTGGTATAAAATGAATAATTTAATTGGAACAAGGAAAAAAATAATGCCAAAACCCCGCTAATTCCTTTAACTATGGATAACTTAATTCTACATGCCTAATTCCATTAAAGGATCAGCTATGTAAAAGATTATTATGTACAAGGGCAATTAATTTCATTTGAATAATTTAAAACATAAATACAATATTTATAACAATACAATCTTCCATTACTTCTAATTAAGAGCTTTTCTCAGAGTAGAATTAGGATCGACATAAGATGTTGCCAGAGTGCAATGAAATGGAGATTCTAAGTTGAAAGGGGACCACAAAGAAATTCACATCAGTTATGTTTTCTTTACTTTAATCAGATACTCCTAAATAGGAGTTATATAGATCAAAACAAAGATGGGAATCAGACTTGAATATTGGTATTGATGATAAGACCTGGTCGAACACATGTCATGATTGCATGACTAATATAATTAATGTACGATATAGGCTGGTGCAATATAATTTTTTGCATCAGCTATATCTTACCCTGAAAAATTACATAAATTAACCTCTAATTTTTTCTGATATATATTTTAGATGTGGGGAAGAAACAAGTACTTTCTTCTACCTGGTTATATTCCCAATTGAAACCCTTTTGGGAAAATGTAAGTTTTACTAAATCAAATTATTGGGTAACAACCATTTCTAAGTCCAGAATTGTTTCTCTTGGGAAATTTTGTGGCTGTAAGACCTAAGTATCATTTAGAGTAACTTAAAATTGCATTGGCAGTGGCCAGGAAATGTATTGCAGATACCTGGAAATCTGATTCTCTCTTGGAAATAGCCCATTGGAAAACTGAAATGCATAGTTGTGTCCCCCGGAGAAAATCACTTTCAATTTAAGGAAAATGTACAACTTGTTTTTGCAAGTATGGGAACCTGAATTTTGTAGGGTTGAATACATATTTATTCTATTTATTTTTCTTCCATTTATTGAGATTTAGACAAAAATAATTGGGCTCTTTTTTAATTGGATTCCAGATCTCGACAATTCCTTTTTCTTCTTTATCTTTTCTCTTTTCTGTCCTTTTTTCTTTCTTTTTTTTCTTCTTCTTATTTAAGGTTTTGTTTGAAAACTAGGCTTCTAAAAAAAATTTTAGCATGAATTTATCAGACCATTTCCCATTCTTCGGAGTACTAAAAAGCTACTAATTTCATTGCAATATGTGTACTTTTTGATAAAATGGAGTAAAACAATAAAGTCTATAAATGCTGTGATTGTAGTTAATGCATAAAAATACTGGAGAAACTCAGCAGATCCCTTGGCATCATGGGAGGCAAAGATGTATAACCAACATTTCAGTCTTGAGCCCTTTGTTAAGGTATGAGCAAACACCAGGCAAGTACCTGAACAAAAAAAGCTGTGGGAGAGTGACAAAAGTGCAGGGGGAAGGAAAACAAGCCAAGAGCCAAGATGTCATAGGTGAATATAAAAAGGAGAGAAGAGAAAAGCTGATGATTGATCAGGGAAGGGAAGTAGCTTCATAAATGCAGAGCTGGTGGAAAGGGGAGAGAGAGACAAAGGAGACATAGGGAAAGGGAGAGACAAGGAAGGGAGGTGGGGAGCCTCGCAGAAACTGAAGAAGTTGATGTTAATGCCACCTAGTGGTTGGAGGGTTCCTAGGTTGAATATGTAAGAGCTGGGTTTATGGTAGTGGAGGGGAAGCCATATTTTTTGAAGGAGGCCATTTTGAATGATCTTGTATCGATGACCGTGTCCTGGGAGCAGATGTAACAGAGACTGAGTAATTACAAGTCAGGAATAGAAACCTTACAGGGACAGGATGTGAAGAGGTGTAGTCAAAGTAACTATGGAAGCTGTTAGGTTTGTAGTAAATGTCTGTCGAGAGTTTGCCTCCCGAGATGGAGACAGAGAGAGATCAAGAAGGGAAAGTGGGAGCAGAGAAGCAGGAACTAGCCAGCGATAGGTGTATCCAGTGGAGGAGGGCATAATAGATAGACAAAGCCAGGTGGGGAAGAGAAGGTTGGAGACAGCATCCTGCTTCCAAGAACTTCTACTATTGTCCAAGTCTAGTACTATTGTTTACATTTGGTAATTGCATCTTCAAATGAGTCAAGACATTTGACTTTTTTAAATCTCAGACACAGATGCAATTACTTGAAAATAATATTTAGTAAAAAATAATTAATAGTTGTTGAAAGGAACAGAAATAATTTTGTTTTTCTTCTGCTGCAACTGTATGCAAGAGATCTCACTTTTGGCAGTGCATGAAACCATGTCATGTCAGTATGGGAATAGAAAGGGGAATTGAAATGGACTACCACTGGGAGATCCTCACTATTGCAGCAGACAGAGCAAAGGTGCTCAATGAAGTGATCTCCCAGTCTGCATCCAGTTTCTCTGATGTAGAGAAGGCTACATCAGGCGCACCTGATGCAGTAAATGACATCTGCAGATTCATAAGTGAAATGCTGCTTCTCTTGGAAGGACTGTTTTGGGACCCAAATGATAGTGAGAGAGGAGGTATGGGCACATGTAGCATTTTCTACAGCCACATGGGTAAGTACCAAGAGTGTGTTTGGCAGGATGGGAGGCATGGACAAGGGTGTCATGGAGGGAATGGTTCCTGTGGAAGACAGAGAAGAGAGGAGAGAGGAAAACTTATCTGGTGGTGGGATCACATTGTAGGTGGCAGAAATTATGGAGAATGACATGTTGGATCTAGTACAGGTGGGGTAGTAGGTGATTCAATGGGAAATCCTGTCCATATCAGGTCTTGGGGTGAAGGGAAACCAGGGAGATGTGCAAGAAATAGATGATATGTGTAAGAGCTGAGTTTATGGTAGTGGAGGGGAAGCCATATTTTTTTAAGGAGGCCATTTTGAATGATCTTGTATCAATGACCGTGTCCTGGGAGCAGATGTAACAGAGACTGAGTTATTATAAGTCAGGAATAGAAACCTTACAGGGACAGGATGTGAAGAAGTGTAGTCAAAGTAACTATGGAAGCTATTGGGTTTGTAATAAATGTCTGTCGAGAGTTTGCCTCCCGAGATAGAGACAGAGAGAGATCAAGAAGGGAAAGTGGGAGCAGAGAAGCAGGAACTAGCCAGTGGTAGGTGTATCCAGTGGAGGAGGGTATAATAGATAGACAAAGCCAGGTGGGGAAGAGAAGGTTGGAGACAGCATCAGGTGAGGTGGAGAGAACAAAGGGCTTGAGATTTATAGAATCTAATAAGCAAGGAGACTGGTGAGTGGATCACACAAGGGAGGGATGGGTGGGTAGAGATGAAAAGTAAGAGGATGGAAAAGGGGAACCAGTGGAATGAGAGAATGTGATGGGGAAGGTGGGGGGAGGAAGTGAAAAGTAATAACTTTGCTGGAACTGAAAAGATTTCAAGCCATATCAGTGTGCCGGGCAAAGTGAACATTGTGTTGAGCAAAGCTTGGAACAAATAAAAACATTGTTGGCTCCACGGACTTAAGTCAGTTAAATGAGATTCTAGTACACAAGGGCAGCAAATTCAATATTCTGAAATGTGGGCACTGGAGTGGTCCCCAAGTAAGACTTAAAGGTAGGAGTCTGTGGCCCCCTTCCCAGCATCCATCTAGCCAACGCAAAGTTCTATCAACACATCTGGTGTCGCACCAGAGATGGCAACACCCTCAACCACTGCTGCACAACCATCACAAACACTCCATTCCCCACCCACACTTCTGTAACTCAGACCAGTCAGCATTTCTCCCACCAATTGGTGGGAGACATAGGACCAGCAGTAAAGGTCAAACATTGATAGATGCAGGGCACAGATGACATCTATTTGATTGCTATGAGTCTGTATACTGCTCCACCTTCAAGGGCTCTGCAACCAATGTCAATGAATACACCACCACCATCACTGACTTAATCAGCAAGTTTGTGGAGGACTGCATGCCAAAGAGGACAATCTGTGTGATCCTGAACAGGAAACCATGGCTGAAATGCAAAGAGCACTCAACACTGAAGGCCCGGAGTGAGGTGTACAGGTCAGGTGACCCAGCCCTATACAGTAAAACCCTTGGTATATGGCACCTATGGGGATGGGTAGATGCCAAATAAGAGAGTTTTCCAGTTGCTTGAGACTCACTCTTACAATGCCTAACATTAAGAATAAACTGTTTGAAAGACAAAAATACTATATGTACATACACTGAACAAATTTCACTTGCATGAATATATAAACTTTAAAGTATTTTACCTTATTTACAGTGACATTCTTTGTAAATATTTAACTATGACTCCATTATCCCCTTCAGGGAGCCATCCAAAAGACAAACAATAACATTATAGATAATTAAAGAAAAAAAGTTTACAGATTAAAATTCACCAATATACTTAATAATATGCTAACAAATACTTATGAAGCAGGATTCAGGAGACAGCTCTTCATCCTGGGCGACGCCATTTCATTCAAACACGATTTTATTCAAACTTTATTCAAACAGCTGCTATGAGCTAAGCACGACCAAGGCTGGCTGAATATTTGCTCTTATCTTCACCAAAGATCAGAGTTACAATTTTAAACCTTTATTAATTCTTATTTAATTTTTTTTAATTTACTTATTTTCCTCAAATTTTTGCTGGTTGCTTTTTGTTGCCAGTTGCTTGAATTTCAATTAACAGGGGTTTGACTATACAAGGCATCCAGGAATGTGGTCCAGAAGGCGATCAGTCATGTCAAGAGGCAATACCAAACCAGATTGGAATGCTGAAAATGAACCTCACAGACACCAGTCATTTGTGGGAAGGCACACATGATGTCATGGACCAGCAGGCAAAACTGGGCAGAATAGCAAACAACAATGCATTCCTTCCCAACAAATTAAATCCACTCTTCACTCATCTTGAATAGTAGAACAGCAAGTTAGCAACGCATACACTTCCACCTCAGACACTGGTGCAAACATCGGATTGACCTTCCTGAGTGCAAACCCTGAAACCTGCCATCCAGCCTCAGCAAGGTAGACTACATTGGCACCACTCTTGTCTGCGAGTCTGATGCCCATGTTGGGTTGGTGTGGAGAATACAGCGAGCTAAATGTTCAAGATGCAGTTTAGAGACAATTGTGTGATGAATGACGCAAATCAAATCTTGATATTAGTTCTGCTTGCCCATTTTAAATACACATCAAATCAAAGAACTTTCCCAAAGCTGACAGCATAAGGTTTCTCTTTCTGTTGCTAACACAAAGAATAAGGAGCCTCATTATCAAAGGTTTATTATTTTAAATGCTACTCTTTTATCTGCAGGTATCATGCCAATAAACATTGTCTTGTTATCATGCGAACAAGAGCACATTGTATGGTTCTTCTCCATATATTCTTCTTTCCCACCAGTTGAAGATAGATTTGGCCCCACACTGAACAAAGTTCATTAACTTGTCCTTGACCCTGGCAACTTTTCCAGTGATATGACACCAAGGTTCCAATTGATAACTGTTGAATCTCAGGTGTACATGCATGTATTTGATGCTATGGCATATAGCCAAAAAGGCTTATATTCAGGTCTGAGATCAAGGGAACAAATCTTCCAATGTCCATTATATATATATATTTTACTGGAGATTCAGAATTATGAATATAGCTTCCTTAATATTTTATTCAGAGGGGTCATGTCCATGCGATGAGACTGACCAGACATATTTTAAAGAAAGATAGGGATCCATTGAAAGTATCTTCATAAAGGCCTATTTCTTACTAAATGTAGATTATAAAATTATGGCGAAAGTATTAGCGAATAGACTTGCTAAATATTTACCTCAGTTGATACATGTAGATCAAACAGGTTTTATTAAAAATAGAAATGCATCTGATAATATTCTTAGATTGATTACATTGGTCCATGCATCTAGACAGCACCCCAACCACTGGATGCAGAAAAAAGCTTTTGATAGGGTTGAGTGGAATTTTTTTATTTAAGGTGTTAGATAAATTTAATTTTGGCCCCTATTTTATTGGTTGGGTTAAAGCTTTATATAAAACCCCAATTACTAGGGTGGTGACAAATGGTCAAACTTCTTTACCATTTAAATTAACGCGGTCGATCCAGCAAGGTTGTCCATTATCACAAGCCTTGTTTGCATTGGCTATTGAACCGTTAGCTCAGACAATATGACAGAATGATAAAATCAAAGGGATGAAAATTGCAGATGATGAATATAAGATTAATTTATTTGCTGATGATGTGTTGGTTTATTTGACAGAACCGGAGCAGTCTTTGAAATATTTGCAAGATTGCTTAATGAAATTTGGGGAGATATCTGGCTATAAGGCAAATTGGGATAAGAGTGAAATATTACCAGTTGGGGAAGGAGATTATTCAAAATTTTAAAATATTATAAAATTGAAATGGTCAGATAGAAATAAATATTTGGGAGTAACAGTAAATGCAGATTACCAATCTTTGTATAAATTAAATTATGTTCCTTTATTAAAAAGGATTAAAATGGATTTGATTAAATGGAAAAATCTTCCATTAACATTAATTGGTCGAGTAAATTGTATTCAAATGAATATTTTTCCTCAAATCCAATATTTGTTTCAGTCGATACCTTGTTTACTTTCCAAGAGTTTCTTTCAGGATTTGAATAGAGCAGTACCGTAATTTTTATGGAAGGGGAAATTAGCTTGAGTAGCTTTGCATAAACTTACATTGAAATATGCATTGGGTGGTCTTCAATTATCTTGTTTTCAAAATTATTATGAAGCAGCTCAATTGAAATTTGTAAGTAGATTGATGGATAGGGATCAACCTCTGAGTTAGGCGAAAGTGGAAATGGCTTGTATTTCTGAAGTTGAGGTACATCAGTTTATATTTAAATGGAATATGAATTTATTGTGGGAATGTAATATGCTGGTATTAAAGCACTTGTGAAAATACTTTGAAATATTTTAAATATTCAGTTTTGTTTGTATTTTTTACTCCCCTTAAGGGAGCTGGCTGAGGGGTTGGGAGGGTGTGAAGGGTTTTCTTTATGTATCTAAAAATTTCTTGCTGTTATTTGATTGTATTTTGTTTTTTAAAAAATCTTTTAAATAATATTTGAAAAAAAAAAGAGACTGACCAGACGTGCTTTGGTCGAGATCTCCATGAAAAGATTTAAAAGATGGCTCAAAAGTACTTCCTTGAGTTTTTCTGTTACAAAAGTTTACTTCTCTTCTTTTCTTTGGCTTGGCTTCGCGGACGAAGATTTATGGAGGGGGTAAATGTCCACGTCAGCTGCAGGCTCGTTGGTGGCTGACAAGTCCGATGCGGGACAGGCAGACACGGTTGCAGGGGAAAATTGGTGGGTTGGGGTTGGGTGTTGGGTGTTTTACTTCTAATGATAACCTAACAAACATGACTGGAAAAAAATTGAAACCAAAGTTGGAAAGAAACTCTGAATTCACCTGCATCACTGTTTATGATTAAATCTCTGGCTGAAATTATTAGAAGAGATCCTGAGATTAAGGGCTTCGTGGTCAGACAGGATGAGCATAAAATTAGTCTATTGGCGGATGATGTATTATTGTATTTCTCATGTCTGGAAGGGTCCTTGGAAAAGTTACAGGAGATTCTTAGAAAATATGCTACAGTGTCTGGTTATGAGGTTAATATGGACAAAAGTGAAATAATGCTCTTAACAGACCATGATTATGAAAGATTTAAAAGAGGCAGTAGGTTTAAATGCAAATCAGATGGGATTAAATATTTATTAGTAACAGACAATTTGCAAAATCTGTATAAGCTTAATTATCATCTTCTGCTTAGTAAAATAGAACAGGACTTACAAAATGGAAGGATTGGCCAAGAACACTAATAGGAAGAGTGAGTTATGTAGATATGAAAGTGATGCTGAGACTTCAATACTTGGTCCAATCATTATCTATAGCTTCAGCTAAGAAACTTTTAAAATTGTTAAACAATCAAGTAAGACTATTCCTATGGAATAAAAAGTGCCCAGAATTGCATTGGATAAAATTAACTTGGAATTATAAATTTGGAGCACAAACTTTTAAAAAAAAATTATCTGGCTGCACAAGCAAGATTTTTAGCATCCTTTTTTTGAAGAGAATTCACCAAAGTGGAATCATTTGGGGCTACATTCTATGAATGAAGCAACAGCTAAAGACTTTATTTATAAATGGAGCATTAAATCAATACAAAGGAAGACAAATAACCCTATCTTGGTATATGTAGAAACATAGAAACATAGAAGATAGGAGCAGGAGTAGGTCATTCGACCCTTCGAGCCTGCTCCGCCATTCAACGAGATCATGGCTGATCTTAAAGTTCAGTACCCCGTCCCCGCCTTCTCTCCGTAACCTTTAATACCCTTATACTGAAGAAATAGATCTAATTCCCTCTTAAATAGATTTAATGAACCTGCCTCTACTGCCCTCTGTGGCAATGAATTCCACAGATTCATCACCCTCTGGGTCAAGAAATTCCTCCTCATCTCGGTCCTAAATAATTTGCCTATTATCTTCAAACCATGGCCCCGGGTTCTGGATTTTCCCATCATTGGAAACATCCCATCTGCATCCATTCTGTCCAGTCCTGCCAGAATTTTATATGTCTCTATGAGATCCCCTCTCAATCTTCTAAACTCCAGCGAGTACAATCCCAATTTGCGCAATCTTTCCTCATAAGTCATTCCTGCCATTCCAGGTATCAGCCTGGTGAATCGCCTCTGCACTCCCTCCATTGCAAGAACATCCTTCCTTAGATAAGGTGACCAAAACTGCACACAATATTCCAGGTGTGGTCTCACCAAGGCCCTGTACAGCTGCAGTAAGGTATCCTTGTTCCTATACTCAAACCCTCTTGATATGAAGGCCAACATACCATTTGCCTTTTTAACCACCTGCTGTACCTGCATGCTCACCTTCAGAGGCTGGTGTACAAGTACCCCTAGGTCTCTCTGCACTTCCCCATCTCTTAATCTATTGCCATTCAAATAGTAATCTGCCCTCTGGTTTGTTTTACCAAAGTGGATAACCTCACATTTATCCACATTGTAGTGCATTTGCCACTTTTCTGCCCAGTCCCTCAATTTATCCAAATCACACTGGAGCTTCCTGACCCCCTCTTCCGTGCACACAACCCCTCCTAGCTTAGTGTCATTTGCAAATTTGGAGATATTACATCCAATCCCCTCATACAGATCATTAATGTAAATTGTGAACAGCTGGGGTCCCAGTACAGATCCCTGTGGAACCCCACTGTCACATTTGTGGCCCGAAATGTGAAGTTAATAAAACATTAAAAACAAGTTTTATCAGGTAAACTTCTCAGTGGCTTTATTTTCCCGTTTCCTTTGTTCTCCTGCTTGTGTTCTTATCTCTCCCTCATACCACGTGACTTCCAGTACATCTCATACATATTCATTATCATGACACCCACTGGTCACCGCCTGCCACTCAGAAAACGAGCCATTTATCCCAACTCTCTGTCTTCTACCTGCCAGCCAGTTCTCAATCCACATCAATACTTTTCCCCCAATCCCATGAGTCTTGATTTTGGAAGCCAGTCGTTTATGCGGGACCTTATCGAAGGCCTTTTGGAAGTCCAGGTACACCACATCCACTGGCTCTCCCCCATCTATTTTACCTGTCACCATCTCAAAGAATTCCAATAGATTTGTCAAGCACGATTTACCTTTTGTAAATCCATGTTGACTCTGTCCGATCCCTTCTCTGCTAGTCATATGCTCCGCTATTACATCCTTAATAATGGATTCCATCATTTTGCCCATTACTGATGTAAAGCTCACCGGCCTATAATTCCCCACTTTTTCTCTACCCCCTTTTTTAAATAGTGGGGTAACATTAGCTACCCTCCAATCCATGGGTACTAATCCTGATTCTATCAAGTTCTGGAAAATAATTCTTAAAGCATCTGCTATCTGAAAGGCCACTTCCTTAAGTACCCTAGGATGTAGATTATCAGGCCCTTGGGATTTATCTGCCTTCAATCCCATCAATTTCCCCAAGACCATGTCCTTAGAGATAATGATTTCTTTCAGTTCCTCCCTTGCATTAGTCTCTATGTTTCCCAACATCCTTGGGAAGTTATTTGTATCATCTCTTGTAAAAACAGAACTAAAGTAAGAATTTAATTGGTCTGCCATTTCCTTATTCTCCATTAAATATTCCCCTGATTCCGACTGCAAAGGACCTAATCTGGATTTCACCAATCTTTTCCTCTTGACATATTTATGAAAATATGGCAGGAAATTAATGAATTTATCAGGAAAAAAGTGGATATTTCACTAAGAGCTCCGTTATGTAACAATGGTTACATATGAATATTGGTGACAGAATTCTAAACATATGTTTACAAAGGGGTATGCATTGTATAGCAGACTATTATAAAGATGGTGTTTTGATGTCATTTGAACAAATGAGACAGACCTATGGTATACCTAAGGGTTCTTTTTTTAATATTTTATTTAAATCAACACATCTCTGATAATTATAATAGTATCAAATCACAATGTTACAATATTTGCAAACATGATTGATAAATAAAGAGAAAAAAGCTAATAAAACTACAAGAACTAAAAAAACCTTAAAAACCAACTAAAACCTCCCTCCTTCCCACAACCTGAATTATTATTGCTGGGAAATTTTGAGAATATAACTCTTAAATTTTCTGAATCAGGTTTTCAATTGGAATTTGTTTAATTAGTTTTGGTAATAGCAAGGGAAATGTATTGCAATTATTTGGAAATCAGATTTTTAATTAACGCTAGGAAGATGGCAAACAGAGATTCAAAGTTGTATTCCTAAAAAGTTACATATAATTAAGGGGTAAATATTCTGTATTTTTACAAGTTTGGAGCTCATATGCTAGAATAATGAGATTAAAATTATTTTTTTTTCTTTGTTTTGAATTCTCCAAACCAGTGAAGTTTTCCCTGAAAATGAGTAACAGTCTTTGGAAAAAATTTCTTTTTTGGATCCTCGAGCATCATCTGATGCAATCCAAATTAATTGTCATATTATTATGTATTTTAGATTTAGATTTTTATGTTTCCTTCAACTGAAAGCTTTGCTGAGGAAACGATGGGGACAGGCATTGACTCTTCCAGGAGTTAGTGAAATGGAACAAATGCTTTGGATGGGTAATATGCCCAGATTTATTACCAGAATGTATTTTGCTCTTCAGTTAGAAAGTGCTAACTTTCTGGTCTGCAGAGATTAAGGGAAAGGTGGGAGTCTGACTTAGGGGTTGCAATATCAGAACAATCCTGTTCTGAATGGAATGTGGATAGTGTAACTTCAACAATTAATGCGAGATAATAGATGGTTCAATATAATAATTTTTTTACATCAGATGTATCTCACTCCACAGAAGATGCACAAATGTAAGACAAAAATACCAGAATTGTGTTTTAGGTGTGAAATAGAGGAAGGAACATTCTTTCATTCAACTTTGTCATGTGTGAAGGTTAGACCTTTTTGGCAAGAAATTTTTGAAGTATTAACTAGAATTACAAGGATGATCTTCCCAGGTGATCCAGAACTTTATTGTTAGGCAATTCTATAGACATAAGTAATGAACTTAGAGTTTCAAATTTCATTTGTTAAAATTGCACTAGCAGTGGCCAAAAAATTAATTGCAATCACGTGAAAGTCGAGGTCTCCACCTTGGCGAGATGGATAGTGGCACACCAATGGAAAACAATATATACAATTTAAGGAACAAATATGATATGTTTTTTTAAAATATAGCAACCATATTTGAACTATGTTAGTGCTCCACTTTAATAATGCTGCTAAATTCAAAAGTGATCTCTCCCTGATACTTACGGTTAATTTAAACTGTGAGCTCTGACAGTGGATGAAAAGGTATTTAATAAAGGTGGGGGGGAGGGAACAAAAGGGGGTAGAGTTAATGTTTTTGTATGTGTGTCTTTTTCTTTTCTTTTATACAAAACTTAATATCTAATTATATTTTTAATTGAAATATTATAATTGTTAATTTTTTATGAAAAATATAGTATTTAAAATGTTTTTATATATTATTCAGAGAAGCCACAAGACAGGTTGTGCCAAATTTCAAAAAGCACTACCATTCCCCTTTAATAAAGGGTGCTGGTGTGATAGAGGAGAATGAGTTTTATTCAGAAAATATCTGTATAATTGGAAAACATGCCGAGGGTCACCAATCCCATTCCCAACATTGTTTCAATTATTATCTGATGGGCAATAAATATTTCTTGCATTGTTTAATACAAAAATATCCCACATGCAATACAAATGTGCATCCTGGTCCATTTATAAAAGTTTTCAAATGTCATTCTTTAGTTGTTTAAGATAATGGTGGCAAAGTGTCTGCCTATCATTCTGACAAAATATTCAGAGCCTTCAGCAAAATCACGGTTTTGATTTCTTTCAGTTATATCATGAAAATGGTTAAAAAAATTATCACATAAATCACAGAATAATGCTCTAAATTATTGAGACAGTGGTTATTGAATGTGGCACTGATTCAAGTATCTGAGGACAAATTAACTCATTCAGAAATCCATTCCTTTGTAAGTTCCCTCTGGGCTTTATTTAGACGTAATTCTCAGGAGAGGCTTATGTGGGACTATTACCCTTGCACTGGATCACTCTGCTTAATGAAAACCAGGCCATCAGAATGCTTCCTTTGTGGTTCGATCACCTCATTCATCTTAGCACAAGCTAAACTTTCTCCCTTCCATCCTAACAAAAGCCTTCAGTGTACGTCCTGTTAGGCACAAGAATTCCAGTTCTCACTTTTTCCCACTCGCATACCACCTTAAGTAATCCTTTACTAACCACTGATGTAGGTGCTCTGTAGTTAGTAAGGGATTACTTAAGGTGGTATGCGAGTGGGAAACACTGCGGTGCACAATGAAAGCAGTGGAACCATCACACAAGAATGGAGTCACAAGAGCTTGCAACTGCACATGCTGGAATCTGGAGTAAAAAGCAAAATGTTCCAGGAACTCAATGGGTCAGGCTGTACCTGTGGACAGAAAGAGATGGTTGCTATTTCAGGTCAAGACCCTTCATGAAGACAGTGAGTGTAAAAGAGGAGATAGCCAGTATTAAGATGTGAGGGGGAGAGGGGAGGCAGAAGCTGGATCCAGGTGAGGATAGTTTGATGAGTACAAGAGAAGAATATCTTTTTTGAGAAAGTGTGGCCCTGTCCTGGGTAAACTTGTACCTCTCACTATGTTCGTTTTAGGTTGGTCACAGTGCTTGAGCTACCGAAAGAAAATAGACACACACACCGAGAGCACTTCAGTTTATACAAATCTTTATTACAAATTCTAAAGCTGATATCAAAGTACAATATGCAAGCCCTTCCCAATTATACTTATCAATGCCTGGACTGGTCCCAACTGCCGAGGCGAGGCAATGACTGCACACTTTTAGTAGGTTGTCGGGGCCCCGGTTGCAGCTTCTCCACCTCCCCCGACCGGGACATTGGCTGGACTCTAGAAGTTCTTCTTCTTGCTGAGAGATGTTACCACCTCTTGGAGAGTCTCAAACTTCAGCAGCAGGACCATGGCTTATATAACCCAAAAACTGCTTATTCAAGCACCTATTCCCAGCACAAAAAGAGAGATAGCGAGCAAGTCAGCATGCCTAGGCTTCTATCGAATAACACAACTTTCTAGCATCACTTTGAATACAATGGTTTATTTTGCTTCAAGGTTAGGTCGCTGTCTGACAGTCTGTGACCAATATACTAACAAGCAGGAAGATTAAACGTTCTTGGTACACAGATGTCTTTTTGTCAGATAACTGTGTCTCTGGGCCCCATGGTCAAACCCAGCTGACGTCTGCTGAGTCCCAAAGCAGGCCACTGACTCTCAGCCTTGCAGAAGCAAAAGCACAGTTTAAATCCTCCAATACATTCCACCCCTTGGTCACAGTCTGTCACTTACGAGACCTAACAAGCATAAGAATACAGAAGGAGCATAAAAGAGAAACCAAAATTACAATAATCACAAAAATAAGCAATAATGCGAGCAACCAACCGAGAATAGTGTGGCCCAATCCCCTAAATGTACAAGTTAACCATGAAAAAGGATTCCAAACAAGGCTCAAACTATCGTTGTGGGCCACAATACCCAGACACTGAAGCTCACGAATAGATTTTGAAACATGTTGAACAATATCAGATATATTAGTGGATACATCGGGCCGTGTCCCCCACGGGCAACTCCCTCGGAACGTCCTCGACGTTACAAATCCAATTGCTGGCACCAAAGCACCTGTTAAGCCAGATCAGCAGGAGCGCAAGACGGAAAAGCTGGAACAAGGAAGCCTGACATATGTCACTCACGATGCCATAAGCGTTCAGTAGTTAAACAAACTAAATCATCCTATCCCTCAATAGCTACCCACCGAGTTTTATCCGAGGCAGGTGTCACTATTTCCCCTTTTACTGAAGGGCCACTACCTGGTGGTACCACCCAAACTTTTTGTCTGGCATTCTCTAGCTCAGGAATGTGGGGCAATGACTGTTTTTCCTCTGGAATAGAAGCGTGAAGAAGTCGGTGGAAAGGTGTACCTCCCTTGAAAGAGCGATAATTCAAATTGTCGACTGCCTGCTGCAGCACATGCCACCACCCCTTCAGGGTCCCCAGTGGTGTTAATAAACAAATTTGTTCCTTCAGTAAGCCATTCATTCATTCAACTAACCCAGCAGCCTGCGGGTAATAAGGAATATGGTGAACCCATAAGATACCATTGTCAGTTGCCCAATCACAGATTGCATTTCCAGAGAAGTGCGAGCCATTATCAGACTAAATTTCATCTGGTACATCATAACAAGAAATTGAATGGTTTAGTCCTTGGATAGTGCTAGGTTGGTCAGCCGTCTTAGGCCCGAAAAGGTGTCAACCATTACTAGGACGTAATGTTTACCCATAAAGTCTGGCATGAGGCCTATATAATCAATTTGCCAGATTGCAGCTGAGCGAGCTCCCCATCTTATTTGGCCATGCAGACCAGGAGGAACGGTGCGGGACTTCACAAGCTGACATGCTAGGCATATATGCACGACCATGCAGACATCATCCTGATGGACAGGTAAGGCATGTGTACGGGCCCACATAGCTAATCCCTTCTCCCCCAAATAGCCACTCTGTTCATGTGCCCATTGAGCCAGGGGGATGGTATCGGCGCGCTGATAGTGGCAAGCTGATCTGCTACTGCATTATGTTGTGCCATGTTCGTCATCGCATTGGTATGGGCGTCAACGTGATATATGGTTATCTCACGATGGTGGGAAGCATCCCACAACAGCTGCCACAACTGTTTGCACCATATTGGGCGGTCATGTATCAGCCAGTTGTTCTTTTGCGAATCAGGCATCCATACCACTAGTCCATTAGCCACAGCCCAGGAATCGGTAAACAGACGAAGAGGGTGATCATGGGGGTCTAGTGGAAAAGTGACCGTCTTCAACTCAGTATACTGGCTGGAGCCACCATCCCCCTCCTCCGATAAGTGAGTTCCCGACCTGGGATGGTAAGCCACCACCTTCCACTTTTGTTTTCCTTGCACCCACCGGCTGCTACCATCAGTAAACCAGGCATCCTCTTGTTCTGCTTCCTGTACCATCTCTTCTGTGGCCCCTTGGATCATCACATCATCAATATAATGGTGAATCGAGAGAGAAGGCGATACTGGCACCATCTCCAAATCACGGGCAATTAGGCTGTGGCAAATAGTGGGAGAGTGTACATAGCCTTGAGGGAGGCGAGTGAAGGTATACTGGCGCCCCTTCCAGATAAAGGCAAACTGATCCTGTGAGACCTCAGCTATAAGAATACTGAAGAAGGCATTAGCAAGATCAATGACAGCATACCACGTTCCTGAGTTCCCAGTAGCAATGTTTTCAATAAGGGTAACAATGTCCGGAACTGCCGAAGCAGGTGGGGCATGTTTGTTCAAAAAATGATAATCAACTGTCATTCACCATGAGCCATCCAGCTTCTGGACCGGCCAAACAGGGCTATTAAAGGGCGATGTTATGGGCCTCACTACCCCTTATTCTTGCAAAGCATCAATGGTGGCACTAATCTCTTGTCCTTCAGGGAGGTGATATTGTGGAATGCACACTGGTTTCGGAGGGGGGGGGAGGCACAATCACAAGATCCCATTTAGCCCGACCCACCACTAGTCTTTTTGTAATAGTCTGAATTCCAAATGTAAATCCCCCTTGGCTAGTATTAAGGGCCGTACCGGCCAACATATTAATACCCAGGATACACTTGTCAGTGGCAGCCACCAGGGCATGTAACCATATAGGGGAAGGGCCATCACCCACCGTGGCGCGGACTTTTATTTCCTTCAACAGGGTGATCGCTCCTCCCATCCCCTCTATTCGAAATGTTGGTCCAGTCCAGAGGTCGGGGTTACCAGGAATCACCGAGTGCCCCGCACCGGTATCAAGCAAGACCAAATATTGGCGGTCATTACCCTCACCCCAATGGATTGTTAACAGTATGTAGGGCCGTGGGTCCCTGTGTATCCATCGTATCTCAATGGAGTAGACATGGGAACCCTGCCCACACCCTCATGCCTTAGTAGGGTTCGGGGGCTTCCAGGCCCACATGCTACTATTATCCATTAGAGCCTTTTTAACCAATTGTTGCATCTCATCACGGGTAACTGGAGCAAGAGAAGCTGGCTTGATAGGAGCAGCAGTGGGAGCAGAAGGCATAGCTGGCCCAGGAGGACTCAGCAGCTGGGGATGATTTTCCCCTGCCTTCCTCTTATAAAGGATCGCGGTAGGTTTCCCATCAATATCACTTTTAGGTACGCCTAACCTTAACAAGGTTAGAAAAAGGACCTTTCTTGTCGGTCTGTTATTAGCAGCAGGCCTTCTCCTTTCATCCTGCTTGTCTGATTTAACCTGGGTGGACGTGAGTGGATTTTACCTCCCAACTCTAATTCTCTAAACCCAGATAAGGCAAGCACCACCTCAGACACAGGGTGCCCAATTAGAGGACTAGTTACGGACAGAACCAGTCCCCGTACAGTAAGTTGGACGGAACGAACCAATCGAGTATGCATTCCGGCAGTGAACGTCTCTTCATCAGGGCTCCCCCCATGTACCCACAGCCTCAAACGCCCTGCATACAAGGCAGAGGCCAGGGCCTGTTGTCAAATTACTGCTACACCCTCCTCTGGGGTGCCCCAATTATTCTGCAAATGTAAATCCCAATCTACTGGTGACGATAAACAGTAACCTCATAACAGGGTATCCCCTAGACTGGCAAGTAAGTAATCCATCCCTCTCCTTCTACCAGGTAGCTCAGCAGTGACCCGGATATCAGTAGTCAATGTTCCTAATCCCAACAATTCCTCAGGGGTTAAAAATACATTATCCCCTCCTTGTTCCCAAACACGCAGAAGCCAGGCCACCAGAGTTTCTCCCATCTTTTGCCTAAATCAATCTCCAATGGCGGCCAGCTCTTTTAAAGAGAAGTCACGTATTGTTGACTGCTCCCGACCCCTGTTACCACTTTGGCCACAGGGCCCTCTTCCCAGTCTACGGGAGGAGGCCGAGGCCATCCTGTAGAAGGGGTGGGCCATAGAGCATAAGCAGGGGTTCAGGTTTCTTCCCCTGGGTCCGCTTGGGAGACCGGGGTATCTATCCCTTCAATCTCTACCCTTACATCATCCCCCCTTCCGTCTATTTGGGAAGTCTGCTGCCTTACAGGGCGGGTGTGAACAGCGGGTGGAGAGGGTAGTATGTTAGGCACATGCTGAGGATTATCTGCATTATTACCATTGTCCAGATATACCATTGTCCAGATATTCCAGATATTCCTGTCCCAATCATCAATTACATCAGGATCGTCACCATTTCTTATCATGGCACGAATACGATGTGGATCATGTTCTACTCCATGCCTTTTCTTATCTGCACAGAGCTGCTGCCGGAGTTTAATATTATGGCAGATCGTTTGGGCATGCTTATCCTCCTATTCTTTGGCTCGGTCCTGTCCTGACTGGTGTGAACAATCTCACTCATCATGGAACAGTATTGTCGCATGGCTTCTAGCTCCTCTTATAGTTGCTCTCTCTTCTGCTGGGATTCTACTTCTTGCTGAACTAATTCTGCTTCACGCTCTACGGCGCAGTGTAAGGCTGTGGCCAGCAGCCAAAAACCGTCCATCAGCATCCCCTTTTTAACAGGAAATTTACTTTCTCGAAGGAGAGTGGCAACCCGCTCTCCCAGAGGTGGACTTGATGGATCTAACTTCTCATCCCAACTAATGGGTGGTCCCAACAAAGATAGGGTATTGGCCAACATGCCAAACCCATCTTCTTTGGATGTCCATCCCGGAATCAAGAACTGCTCAGGGCTCACCTCTTTCTTTTGGCGAAACATCTCGAGACCAATCTTGCCAACTACTCCAATTGTCCTGGGTAAACTTGTACCTCTCACTTTGTTCGTTTTAGATTGGTCACAGTGCTTGAGCTACCGAAAGAAAATAGACACACACACCGAGAGCAATTCAGTTTATACAAATCTTTATTACAAATTCTAAAGCTGATATCAAACTACAATATGCAAGCCCTTCCCAATTATGCTTATCAATGCCTGGACTGGTCCCAACTGCCGAGGCGAGGAAATGACTGCACACTTGTAGTAGGTTGTCGGGGTGCCGGTAGCAACTTCTCCACCTTGGCTGGACTCCAGAAGTTCTTCTTCTTGCTGAGAGATGTTACCACCTCTCGGAGAGTCTCAAACTTCAGCAGTGGGACCATGGCTTATATTACCCAAAAACTGCTTATTCAAGCACCTATTCCCAGCACAAAAAAGAAAGATAAGCGAGCAAGCCAGCATGCCTGGGCTTCTATTGAATAACACAGCTTTCTAGCTTATCACTTTGAATACACTGATTTATTTTGCTTCAAGATTAGGTCACTGTCTGACAGTCTGTGACCAATATACTAAAAAGCAGGAAGATTAAACATTCTTGGTACACAAATGTCTTTTGGTCAGATAAATGTATCTCTGGGTCCCATGGTCAAACCCAGCTGACGTCCGCTGAGTCCCAAAGCAGGCCACTGACTCTCAGCCTTGCAGAAGCAAAAGCATGGTTTAAATCCTCCAATACAGGCCCACTGAACAAAATTTCAATGAAAAATACAGGGATAGCATGGGGTGTCAAAGTTGGTGCTTTCTCTTCTGAGTTCTCCACAATTCTGGTTCACTCACACTGAGGAGCTAGAATGTATTATTAACTCATAGACCAGCAACAATAGAAATTAACCAAGACAATGGTATTTTTATTAAATATATACTAACAATATAGCATTTTTTTATTTTTTTTTTATTTTTCACACTATGAACCATACTGACCAAAATACATAGATATTTTTCTCTTGAATATATAGTTTCATTTTCTCCCCTTTTCCTCTCCTTCCCTCCCTCCTTCACCCCCCTCCCTATTTATTCAAAGTTCAATCTATATGATACATTAAACCCGTTAAACAATGTCATCACTTAATAAAAATAAACAAGAAATTTTTGTCTTTTACTTTTATATACTGGGTGAGTTCATTTTGTTCTTCTCCTTCTGTCATTTTAGGTGATGGAGGTCCGTGGTAGGATTTCTCTATTGTATTTCATGTATGGTTCCCATATTTGTTCGAATATTGTGATGTTATTTCTTAAATTATATGTTATTTTTTCCAATGGAATACATTTATTTATTTCTATGTACCATTGCTGTATTCTCAGGTTGTCTTCTAATTTCCAGGTTGACATAATACATTCTTTTGCTGCAGCTAGGGCTATCATAATAAATCTTTTTTGTGCTCCATTCAAATTGAGTCCAAGTTCTTTATTTCTTATATTACTTAGAAAGAAGATCTCTGGGTTTTTTGGTATATTGCTTTTTGTGATTTTATTTAATACCTGGTTTAGATCTTCCCAAAATTTTTCACATTCTCACATGCCCAAATTGCATGTATTGTTGTTCCCATTTCCTTTTTACAGAGAAAACATCTGTCTGATACTGTTGGGTCCCATTTATTTAACTTTTGGGGTGTGATGGATAGCCTGTGTAACAAATTATATTGTATCATGCGTAACTTCGTGTTTATTATAGTTTCTGAGCTTTTCCCATGTTTCATTATTTATTTTTATGTTTAGATCTTGTTCCAATTTTTGTTTAGGTTTACAGCTTGTTTCCTCGTTCTCCTTTTCTTGCAGTTTGATGTACATGTTTGTTATAATTTTTTAATTAACATTGTGTCAGTAATCACATATTCAAAATTGCTTCCTTCTGGTAACCTCAGACTGTTTCCCAATTTGTCCTTCAAGTACCTTTTCAGTTGGTGGTATGCAAACATTGTATCATGAGTTATATTATTTTTGTCCTTTATTTGTTCAAATGATAATAATTTATTTCCCGAAAAACAATTTTCTATTCTTTTGATTCCTTTTCTCTCCCATTCTCTAAAGGAAAGGTTATCTATTGTGAAAGAGATTAGTTGATTTTGTGTCAATATTAATTTTGGTAGTTGATAATTTATTTTATTCCTTTCTACGTGAATCTTCTTCCAAATGTTGAGCAGATGGTGCAATACTGGTGAATTCCTATTTTGCACCAATTTTCATCCCACTTATATAGTATATGTTCAGGTATCTTCTCCCCTATTTTATCTAGCTCTAATTTGGTCCAATCTGGTTTTTCCCTTGTTTGATAAAAATCTGATAGGTATATTAATTGTGCTGCTCTATAATAATTCTTAAAGTTTGGTAGCTGTAAGCCTCCTTGTTTGTACCATTCTGTTCATTTATCTAGTGCTATCCTCGGTTTCCCCCCTTTCCATAAGAATTTCCTTATTATTTTCTTTAGCTCCTTGAAGAATTTCTCTGTTAGGTGAATTGGTTATGATTGAAATAAGTATTGTATCCTTGGGAAGATATTGATTTTAATGCAGTTTATCCTTCCTATCAGTGTTAGTGGTATGTCTTTCCAGTGCTCTTGCAATTTTTTTATTAATGGCTGATAATTTAGTTTGTATAGATGCCCGAGATTATTATCTAGTTGTATACCTAGGTATCGATTTGCTTGTGTTTGCCATCTAAATGGTGATTCTTTCTTAAACTTTGTGAAATCCATATTATTCATTGGCATTGCTTCACTTTTGTTTGCATTGATCTTGTACCCCGATACTTCTCCGTATTCCTTCAATTTCTTATGTAATTCTTTTATAGATATTTCTGGTTCTATTAAGTATATTATGATGTCATCTGCAAATAGACTGATTTTATATTCCTTTATTTCCCTCTTATTTTATTTTCTGTTCTTATCAGTTCTGCTAGTGGTTCTATAGCTAATGCGAACAGTGAGGGAGATATGGACATCCCTGCCTTGTTGATCTGCTTAATTTAAATTGGTTTGATATATATCCATTTACTGTCACTTTCGCCAATGGTCCCTTATATAATGCTTTAATCCAATTAATATATTTCTCTGGTAGGTTGAATTTTTGTAGTACTTTGAATAAATAATTCCATTCTACTCTGTCAAAGGCTTTCTCTGCATCTAAAGCAAGTGCAACTGTTGGAGTTTTGTTTCCTTGTACTGCATGGATTAAGTTAATGAATTTACAGATATTGTCCGTTGTTCGTCTTTTTTTAATAAATCCAGGTTGGTCTAGTTTTACTATTTTTGGTATACAGTCGGCCAATCTGTTTGCTAATAGTTTAGCTATTATCTTATAATCTGAGTTAAGTAGAGATATTGGTCTATACGATGCTGGTGGTAGTAGATCTTTCCCCGTCTTTGGTATTACTGTAATTATTGCTGTTTTGCATGAATCTGGTATGTTTTGTGTTCTTTAAATCTGGTTCATTACTTCCAGGAGAGGAGGAATTTAATAAGTCTTTAAATGTTTTATAGAATTCTATTGGGAGTCCATCCTCTCCCGGCATTTTATTGTTTGGTAGTTTTTTAAATATCTCCTGTATTTCTTCTATTTCAAATGGTTTTATTAATTTATTTTGCTCCTCTATTTGCAATTTCAGTAGTTCAATTTTAGTTAGAAATTCATCTATTTTGTCTTATTTCCCTTCGTTTTCAGTTTAATATAGTTACTCATAGAGTTCCCTGAAGTTTGCGTTGATCTCTGTTGGGTTATATGTAATTTGTTTGTCCTTTTTCCTTGATGCCAATACCATTCTTTTAGTTTGTTCTGTCTTAAGCTGCCACACTAATATTTTGTGCGTTTTTCTCCTAGCTCATAATACTTCTGTTTTGTCTTCATTATGTTCTTCTCCACCTTATATGTTTGTAATGTTTCATATTTTATTTTTTTGTCTGTCAATTCTCTTCTTTTAGTTGAATCTTCCTTTATTGCTAATTCTTTTTCTGTATTTGTTATTTCCTTTTCCAACTGTTTCTCAATTGTAATCCTTCTTCATCTTAGTCACGTAACTTATTATCTGTCCTCTGATTAATGCTTTCATTGCGACCCATAGTATAAATTTATCTTTCATTGATTCTGTATTTATTTCAAAGTACATTTTAATTTGTCACTCAATGAATTCTCTAAAATCCTGTCTTTTAAGTAGCATGGAGTTTAATCTCCATATATACATTCTTGGTGGGATGTCCTCCAGCTCTATTGCCAATAGCAGGGGTGAGTAATCCGATAATAATCTAGATTTATATTCCGTTTTCCTAACTCTTCCTTGAATGTGGGCTGATAACAGGAATAGGTCTATCCTTGAGTATGTTGTATGTCTACCTGAATAATATGAATATTCTTTTCCCTTTGGGTGTTGTTTCATCCATATATCCAAAAGTTGCATTTCCTGCATCGATTTAATTATAAATTTGGTTACTTTGTTATTTCTGTTAGTCTTTTTTCCAGTTTTATCCATGTTTGAGTCCAAATTAAGGTTAAAATCCCCTCCTATTAGTATATTCCCCTATGTATATGCAATCTTCAAAAAAATATCTTGCATAAATTTTGATCTTCTTCATTAGGTGCGTATACATTGAGTAAATTCTGAATATATCTGACACTTTATCATTACATACCTCCCTGCTGGATCTATTATTTTTTCTTCTATTTTGATTGCTATATTTTTATTGATTAATATAGCTACTCCTCTGGCTTTTGAATTATATGATGTTACATGCCCTATCCAATCTCTCTTTATTTTCTTGTGTTCCACTTCAGTCAGATGTGTTTCTTGCACAAATGCTATATCAATTTTTGCTTTCTTCAGTAAATTTAACAGCTTCTTCCTTTTGATTTGGTTATGTACTCCATTAATATTTAAAGTCATATAGTTCAACATGGCCATTTCATACTTTGTTTATCTTTCCTTTCCATTTCCTCATCACCACTTTCCCTTCTTATCCATTTCTGTTTTCTTTTTTTGAACACATTGTAAGACAACATTTCTAAAACATAAAATATTTCCACTATTCCCATATATAAAATTCCTTTAACCCCAATAGTCCCTTCCTTCTCTGAGTTGCCCTTTCTCCCTTGTTGGGCAACCACATCTCCCTCTCCATTTGGATTGCGAACCTACTCGCAAGCGTCAACTGATTTCGCAGTGACTGTTATTCTTCCCCACCCAGCACCCCCAGAAAAAGATTTTAATCTTCATATATAACAAAGCTCACTCTCTTAATTCCCTCCTTACTTCCTTTCTTCCCTTTCTTTCCCTTCTTAGTTCTTATTTATACTTTATTCTTCTTTATATATAGTTTGTTGTCATTTTTGTTCTTGTTACATCTCTTTATTTCTGTCTGTTTTGTAGGTATTCTGCAAATTTTCATGCTTTTTCCAGATCTGAGAACAGTTTGCTTTGCTGCCCCGGGATAACTATTTTAAGCACCGTTGGATATTTTAACATAAATTTATAACCTTTTTTCCATAGGGTCGATTTTGCTGCGTTAAACTCCTTCCTCTTCTTCAGGAGTTCAAAACTTATGTCTGGGTATAAAAAAAAATTTTGACCTTTGTATTCCAGTGGTTTTTTTTCTTCTTTTATTTTTTTCATTGCCTTCTCCAATATATTTTCTCTTATTGTATATCTTAGCTCCGAATCATGGGTCCTCTACCGGCATCACCTACGGCTCCTAGAACGCTTCCACCAGCGTTGTCTCCGCTCCATCCTCAACATCCATTGGAGCGCTTTCATCCCTAACGTCGAAGTACTCGAGATGGCAGAGGTCGACAGCATCGAGTCCACGCTGCTGAAGATCCAGCTCCGCTGGATGGGTCACGTCTCCAGAATGGAGGACCATCGCCTTCCCAAGATCGTGTTATATGGCGAGCTCTCCACTGGCCACCGTGACAGAGGTGCACCAAAGAAAAGGTACAAGGACTGCGTAAAGAAATCTCTTGGTGCCTGCCACATTGATCACCGCCAGTGGGCTGATATCGCCTCAAACCGTGCATCTTGGCGCCTCACAGTTTGGCGGGCAGCAACCTCCTTTGAAGAAGACCGCAGAGCCCACCTCACTGACAAAAGACAAAGGAGGAAAAACCCAACACCCAACCCCAACCAACCAATTTTCCCCTGCAGCCGCTGCAACCGTGTCTGCCTGTCCCGCATCGGACTTGTCAGCCACAAACGAGCCTGCAGCTGACGTGGACTTTTACCCCCTCCTTAAATCTTCGTCCGCAAAGCCAAGCCAAAGATATCTTAGGAATTTTATTAGAATGGATCTTGGTTTTTGTTGTGGCTGTGGTTTAGGGGCTAATGTTCTGTATGCCTTTTCTATTTTCATTCCTTCCTGTAATTCTGGTCTTCCTAGGACCCTGGGGATCCATTCTTTTATAAATTATTTCATATTTTTTCCTTCTTCATCTTCCTTAAGTCCCACTATCTTTATATTGTTTCTTCTATTATAGTTTTCTATTATATCTATCTTCTGAGCTAACAGCTCCTGTGTTTCTTTAACTTTTTTTATCAGATTCTTCCAATTTCTTTTTTAAGTCATCTACCTCCATTTCTCGTTCTTCCACCTTGTCTACTCTTTTCCCTATTTCTGTCATGAACATCTAATCTATTCACTTTTTCTTCTGTACCTTTTATTCTTCTTTTTATTTCACTGAATTCTTGTGTCAGCCATTCTTTTACTGTTTCCATATACCCTTTAAAACATTTTTTATCCATGTATTGTCCCTTCCCTTCATCTTCCATTTCTCTGTGTAGAGTTTGATGTTCTCCCTCCTCTTCTTCTGAGTCCACTCCAGGATCTGTGTCCGTTACCTCTGTCTCTTCTGATTTTCTTGTTGGGTTGTTGATTTTATTTTGTTGGGTATTTTTGCTTTATTATTTTTATTAAAGGTGTCTGGGTGTTGGTCTTCTTCCTCTGGGTTGGTCATCTGTTGTTTCTCTGATTTCCTTTTTTTATTCTCTTCCTTCTTGTTCCCGTTATTTTCTATGTTTTCCTATTGGGAGCCTTGCTATTAGGTTATTTTTGTCTGTTCAAGCTGTGGAGATCTACTCCTCAGCTGGTCCTCCCTCCCGTCAGTATTGTTTTTGTCTTGTGCTTCGCGCATGTGCAGTTGCGCACTTCTGTTTGGCTCCGTGAGCCATCTTTGTAGTCCTGCACTCGGGGTTTCCACTGACCTCAGGGAGTGGGCTTCTCTCTCCACGGCGGGCCTCCTTGTACCGGTAAGGCCTTCACCTTTCTCTTCCGATGTCTTTCCTCCTTCTTTTCTTCCCGTTGTTTATGGTTTTTTTTTTCTTTGCTGCCATTTTCTCCACAACTTTATTTTTAATTTGTTATGGTTTCTGTGTTTGTGGCTTTGCTTTTTCTTTACTTTTTTTTAAATTTTCTGGAGAGGGCTGGTATTTTCTTACCGGTCACTACTCCATCACGTGACTTCCCCCCCATATAGCATTTTCTTAAATCAAATCTTAACCCCGACTGTGGGTGTGGGTGTGTGTAAATTACCCAAACCATTACAGCTTAGGCACAATTCTGAAAAGTCAATTCAAAGTTCAGTCTTAGAAACCCTGTGTTGAAACTCAAAACCTTTAAACTGATGTTCAGAAGTAATTAAAAAGTAGGAGGGACATCGATTCACCAGACTTCTCAAAACTCACGAATCCTTCACAAGTTGATTCCAAATGAATGATTAATCACAACTCCTCTCTTCCTTGCGTAGGGGTTAAGAAAATTGCAACTTCCATGATGCCTCTACGAACCCAGGCAATGGTTAAATGAAATGACCATAAGAATGATCACAATCCAAATACAGGAATGATCCTGTTTCCTTTATCCAGACATGGGTAAATCAAACTGACAATTACAGCAGATCCCTGACAAGGAGAAAACAACAGCAGTGTCCATCTCACACAAAGTTACTTCATCTCTGCCTTTGCATATGACTAGCTGATGATTCTGAATGCTGCTTCATTAAATGTCTCAATCAAATGACTTGCTTGATCATTAGTAGTTTCAGTTTCCATTTCCCAAAAGCATGAGTCAGAAACATAGAACTTCTCCTCTCACCAGATGTCTTTTCTTTTGATAAACAATCCATTGTTATAGCCTTTAGTTGAAAGCATTAACTCTGTTTGCAGCTTGGATTTAGATGCCTCTGCATCTGTTCAAAATGCTATAAATGAAATCTATGTGTGTTTGCACCCTGTTCTAACCTCCAAATTAACTCTCTAAAGAATAACAGAAGCCTGCAACAGTGCCCAGTGATGCCCTCCAGCAGGTAACTTTATAAATTTAAAACCACAAGAAAAATCATTTATTTTACTATAATGCAAGTCCATTTCAAATACATGATATATATAAGAGAAAAGAATGAATGAGAAAGAACCCCCCCCCCACTACCCTCCTCCCTCTAACCCTCTACTAAGCAAAAAAAAGGGACAAGAGATCGTCAACAGAAATGCTCCTTACTATAAGACATCTTCTAATATACAGAGGCCTTCAGGAGAAAAGGAATGTCTGAGAGCCATTTAAATATTCATACCCAGAATTTGTAAATATGGCACCATATTTTTCCAAAATATATGACATTTATCTCAAATTATAAGTAATTTTCTCAAGTGGTCTGCAACTCCAAACTTCCACATGCTATCTCTCCATTCCCAAGTCTTTGTATCAGACTTCCAGGTTATAGCAATATGTTTTCTAGCTATTGGTAAAGCAATTTGAACAAACTTCACTTGATATATACTCGATTTTAATTTAGGTTTAAGCGCTCTAATATCACACCAATAAAAATAACATTAGATCTTCTGGGAATTTAACCTCCATTATTTGTTTTAATAAATTACCTATTTCCAACCAAAAAGATTTAACCTTAGGACACTGCCAAGTAGAATGCAAAAATGTATGAATTTCCTGCCCACATCTGAAGCATAAATCCAAGAAAGTCTGATTTAATTTATTCAGCATTTGTGACTGATGAATAAAATTCTATTGTTCCAGCCTATACCTCACATTTATCGTACTTCTCATACTTTCTCTACACAACTCAATCCAATTGGTGCTCATCTATTTGCTTATTCAAATCTACTTCCCATCTTTGTTTTGAATTATGATCCCCTACGTTTTTTTGAGAATTTTATTTATTAATCATAATAAATCATTCAATAAAAGTACAAACCAATACATAATATTTTATCCCATATAACCCCCCACCCACCAACCCTAACCCACTTATCCCTGCCAACTCCCCTCTAAAAAACCCAACACAAAAAAAAATACTATAGTACTCAATTATATGGGAATGACAGATGCCACAAAGTGGCCAATGACTTCAAAAGGATCAGCAGTTGAACCACCCCCAACACCGAATGGAACAATCAAAGATTAAAATATAGAATCATTTCAAGTAGGAAATGCTTCCTCCAAATCTTGATTAATTTGATCATCAATTCTGATATCAATCAACTGTTGAGATTCCATCTCTCGCTTCCCATTCTTCCCTTTCAGAATTACCACAAGCTGTTGATAAAAGCTGTCTGGATTTTGACCCTGCTTATTCTTTCTTTGGCTTGGCTTCGCGGACGAAGATTTATGGAGGGGTAAAAGTCCACGTCAGCTGCAGGCTCGTTTGTGGCTGACAAGTCCGATGCGGGACAGGCAGACACGGTTGCAGCGGCTGCAGGGGAAAATTGGTGGGTTGGGGTTGGGTGTTGGGTTTTTCCTCCTTTGACTTTTGTCAGTGAGGTGGGCTCTGCGGTCTGCTTATTATCAGGTAAAGAATTAGCAAATGTAGGAGCTTCAGCATCATCAGAAAAAAAGTGAGATTGATATCTCCATAAAAAAACTTTAAGCTCAGCAGGATAATGAAAGACCAATTTATAGCCCTTTTTCCACAAAACAGCTTTAGCTGAATTAAATTATTTACAACATTTAATCACAGCTTGACTCAAATCAACATTTTTAAAAATCCTATTACTCTTAACAAGTAATGGGCCCAGATTACTCCTCATATTCTGTACCACAAGTCTTAAAATCAGTTCTCTGACCTGAGAACGCAAGCATCGAATCAAAATAGAATGTGAAGCGTGATCAGGAAGCAGCTTCCTTCATACTGTTCGATGGGCTCTATCCAACTCCAGACCATTCAGAAAATATAATGTTCCCAAAACCTCAGGAATCTACTTCTGAAAAAGCTGGACCTGGTCCGGACCTTCAAAGTCTTCCGGAAGGTTAACTATCTTGGCATTATTCCTCTGACTTTGATTCTCCAAAGCATCTATTTTCTTCAACAAATCATTTTTCTGAATTTCCCGGCCAGTAAACAAATCCTCCATTTGTCCCATCTTTCCTTTACACTGACCAACATCATCTTTGCAATCAATACATTTTCCTTCAATCTTCTTAAATTTATCCTGAACTTTATCCACTGCTTTCAAACATTTTGCCACATCCATTTTTACAGAAGCCATTTCTCCCTTCATTTCAGCAAACTGTTCCTTCATAATTGAAAATCCTTGATTACTTGTACAAAATTTTTTTTCATTTCATCATACCCTTAAATATAACTGTTTCCTCTTCCATCTGTTGTTGTCCCACCTCCTCTTCCATTCCAGCAATGTCCTCTTCTTCCTCCGTCGATACGGAAGTTGCCTCGACCCAAATGCGGGTACGGACACACTCCCCCATCAGCCCAGGATCACTGGACTGAGGGAGATCGGGCCCCCACCTCCCCCTGCAGCCTGGGCCATTTCGGATGTTACGCACGTACATGAAACTTCACGCATGCGCAGTTGGTCCTCTTGCTCGGGATTAAGTTGACATCAAGCACCAGCGGCATCTTGAGCAGCAATGCGCAAAGTCGGTCCCAGTGTGGTATACACCTTACCACTGAAGTGGCACTGCGGTTGAGGTTGAAGAGAAATCAAGTCCAGAGGCTCCATTTGTGAGGTAGGCAGAGATTCTTCGGTAGCAATTAACTGTTTAGTGGTTACTTTCTTTGTTGTTTGAGTTTTAGTCTTCCTCATAGTTGCTTGTAGAATGCTTCAATAATAGTCAACCGTTTTAAAAATAGTTTTAAAATTTTAATACGGGTTTTTAATAGTTCTGCAAGGGGGAGGTATTTTCCGTATGCCATCACACCACGCCTCCCCCACCCCACCTATTCCCCTACTTTCTGAGCTTTTTTTTTTGTAGCAACCTATACATTACTGAAATAAAGTTCTTTATATCACTATTACACAACAATGACTCCACTTCTGTCCCTGGTGGCAATAATGGATCTTGACCTAAATTTTCACATAAGAATCTCATAACCTGATAATAAAAAATCTGGTACTCTCAGATGCCTTAAACTTCTCCTTCATTCTACTAAAACTAATAAATTTCCCAGCTGCAAAAGAGTTCTCAATCTTCTTATTACCATGATGTTGCCAAATCTTTAGAAATTGATTTCCTATAGAAAATGGAATAAGTCTATTTTGAAATAAGGGCTCTGCTTGACATCAAACCTCCTCCTCCAATAGCTTTAACAACCTTATTCCAATACACAATTAGATGTTTTGATATAAAAGTTTTTCTGTTAACAATCTTGAATTCCATTTAGAAATGAAGTCCTGTGGGTTTATTTCCTCTATTTTACCAAGTTCTTTATTTACCCAAGCTGGTACTTATCGAAGTCATACATTATATTAATAAATTGCAACTGTACTGCTTTAAATTAGTTCATAAAATTGAGGAGCTGCAAACCTCCTAAATTATATTTCCACATTAACTTTTCCAAAGAAACCTTTGCCATTTTCCCTTTTCGATAAACATTTCCTAATTTGAGGAATTGCATTTGGAATCAATTGAAAAAGATACTGTATTCTAAGAAAAATCTTCTTGTAGCAGCATGCCGCTGCTAAAATCAGGCCGGCACTCCGGGCAGCGATAGCATCCATGAGCCAACAGTCCGCACAACAGCACTGGTCCCAGCTAAGGCAGTGTAGGAGCCATGGATCCCCACCATGGTGCTGGCCCCACTGCACACCCAACAGATAGGGACAGCATGCAGGGAAGAAGATATTGTAATGTAAGAATGTACCCACGTACGGGAAACCCATTATTGTTATGTGGGAGGTGACGTCAGCAAAGGGGAGCAAATGGCGGGAACACAAACGATATAAAAGTCAGGCTTCAGCCCCAATAAAGTAGAGATATACCTGACTCTGTGTGTGTGTGTGTGTGTGTGTGTGTGTGTGTGTGTGTGTGTGTGTGTGTGTGTGTGTGTGTGTGTGTGTGTGTGTGTGTGTGTGTGTGTGTGTGTGTGTGTGTGTGTGAGCGCACACTTACTTCAAGTAGCGCATGGCTAAAATTGGTGACCCCAACAGTTTAGATGGCACCCAAACCCCAATGATGAGCAATCCAGCAGCAGTCCACGCAGTCACCCTGAAGCTGGCAACCTTCTGGACAAATCAGTCACACGTATTGGTTCATCCAGGCTGAAGCACAGGTTCAGATCCAGCAGATCAAAGCAGAGTCCACCCGGTACCACCACATGGTGAGCACAATGGACCAGAACACGTCAAGCCAGGTGGGCAATTTCATCCGTGGCCCCCACCGGAAGGCACCTATACTGCTTTCAAAGACTTACTCCTTGAGACCTTCTGGCTTTCACAGTGCGAGAGGGGGGGCTCATGCCCTCCACTTGGGAGGGCTGGGGGAAAGGTCCCCGTTGGCCCTGATGAACGATATGCTGGCCCTCATTGCGAAGCATGAACCCTGCGTAATATTCGAGCAGGCATTCCTAGGACAACTACCTGAGGATGTCCAACTGTTCCTGGCAGATGCTGACTTCAATGACCCTCAGAAAGAGAGAGTGCTCAGCATCCATGGGGCTCATCGCTAAACCCCACAGCCAGACCCAGACTGGCCCTCTGAAAAAACAGCAACCCCACAAGGATGGTGAACCCAAAGACTAGTGGTGCTTCTATCATCAGCGATGAGGTTCTGGAGCCCGCCGATTCCGACCACAGTCCACGTTCCAGAGAAACCCCATGGCCAGCCATCTCTGATGACCATGGCAGCTGGCCAGAAAGACAGCCTCCTGTACATAAGGGACCGTCAATCTGGACGGTGGTCTTTGTGGACACAGCAGCAGATGTCAGTGTCCTGCCCTTGTTGGGGCAGGAAACCAGAAACAGGCAAATGGGCCCCATGATGATGGCAGCCAACAAAAGCATGATCAGAACCTATGGCACACGCAAGGTCAAAATGCAGTTGGGAGGCAGCCTCTTCTCGTAGGTGTTCATGTTGACAGCAGTGGAAAAGACACTACTCGGGGCAGACCCTGCATGCCCATAGCCTGCTGGTGGACCTGAAGGGTGAGAGACTGGTTCATGCACAGACTTTCCCCCTCAAGGATGTCAGGCTCCCGGCTTCCCACCTGGACTCAGTACAGTGATGAGTACGCCAAGATCCTAGCAGAGTTCCCGGCAGTGCTTACCCTGTCAGTTCACTGCAGAGATGCCCCGGCACGGATTGCGGCAACACACCCTCATCCAAAACCAACCGCTTCACACACGAGCTAGTCGACTTCCTCAGGGAAGCTCCAACTAGCAAAGGGGGAGTTCAAGAAGCTGGAAGAGCTTGGCATAGTACAGTGGTCAGACAGTCCATAGGCTTCTCCCCTGCACTTGGCATCCAAGGCCACTGGGGGTTGGAGACCATGCAGCGACTACAGCCATCTCAATGACACTACAAAGTCAAATCATTACCCTGTGCCGCACATCCAAGATTTTGTGGCCAACCTGCATAGGGTGAAAATCTTCTTGAAAGTGGACCTCATCCGGGGATTCCATCAGATCCCAGTACAACCTGATGACATCCCCAAGACCGCCTTCATCACCCGTTCGGCTTGCTCAAATTTTTGCGCATGCTGTTTGGGTGAGGAATGCAGGGAAAACCTTTCAGCGGCTGATGGACGCAATGGGCCGAGACCTGGATGACGCCTTCATCTACCTAGATGACATCCTCATGATGAGCAAAGACCTGCTACAACACTTGGTGCACCTCCACATCCTCTACACCAGCTGAATGACTTTGGACTGACGATCAACCCAGCCAAATGCCAGTTCTGGTTGGAGACCATCGACTTCCTGGGTCATAGGATAACAAAGGAAGGGGCCACACCACCACCCAGCAGGGTGAAGGCCATCTGGAAGTTTCCTAGGGGCAGCTTGACCAAGGAACTACAAGAGTTCATCGGTATAATCAATTTTTAATCACGTTCATCCCATCAGCAGCCAGAATCATGCAACCCTTGTTCGCCCAGATGGCAGACAAGGCCAAAAGCTTAATATGGGTCAAAAAGTCAGCAGAGGCTTTCATGAAAGCCAAGGAAGCTGCTTTTTTGACACACCCCAGAGCAGATGCTCTAACAGCCCTGATGGTGGACACCTCAGGAACAGTGATTGGTGATGTTCTGAAGCAGCAGATCTAAGGGAGTAGACAACTGCTGAATTTCTTCAGCAAACATCTGCAGCCTCCATAACTGAAGTACAGCGCTTTTGACAGAGAACTACTGGTGCTGTATTTAGCCATCCGCCACTTCTGGTACTTCCTCAAGGGCAGGACATTTACAGCCTTTACCAATCACAAACCCCTGACTTTTGCCCTGGCCAGAATCTCAGACCCCTGGTCAGCTCGCCAACAGCGTCATCTGTCATACATCTCTGAGTACACCACAGACATGCCACATGTCTCAGGCAAGAATGACGTGGTGGCGGATGCACTATCTAGGCAGAACATCCATGCACCATTGAAGGGAGTAGATTTTGTGGTGCTGGTAAAGATGCAGCAAGATGACACGGAGATGCCCCAGTACAGGACAACCATTTCTGGACTGCAACTCCAGGAAATCCCAATTGATACAGATAACACCAGCTTCCTGTGCAATGTGGCCACCGGACAGGCCAGACCTATTGTCCCAGTGGCTTGGAGACAACAGATTTTTGATTCCATCCAAGGGCTGGCTCATCCATCCATTAGGACCACAGTCCAACTGGTAGCCAGCAAATATGAGTGGCATGGTCTCCAGAAACAGGTCAGCGGATGGACAAAGGTGTGCGCGTAGTGCCACATAGCCAAGGTACAGCAGCATACCAAGACCCAAACACAGCACTTCGAGCCCATGGGGCGAATGTTTGACCATGTCCACATGGATATCATGGGATCCCTACCAGTATCCCAGGGGTTCCGCTATTTGTTCACAATGGTTGACTGTTTCAACAGGTGCCCAGAAGCAATCCCAATGGCAGACACTGCCATGACCTTGTGTTCCAGGGCCTTCATCTCCTTCTGGGTGGCACGGTTCAGCATACCCTCCCACATTACATCAGACAGAGTGGCCCAATTCACCTCCAACTTATGGCTGACGTCTCCACCGCTACACCACCGCAATCAAATGGGCTGGTGGAGTGTTTCCACAGGCACCTCAAATCCACACTCATGGCCAGACTACAGGGAGCCAACTGGATAGACGAGCTACCATAGGCACTACTAGGGATCCGCATAGCGCCCAAGGAGGACCTCAACACCTCTTCCACCGAACTTGTCTATGGAGTTTCACTGATGGTCCCCTGGGAATTCACACCACCTCCAGACAAGCAACAAAATGACACAGCAGCACTCCTCTCCAGGCTACAGAAAGGAGTTAGCAACCTGACCTCAACTCCACTGACAAGGCACGGACCAACATACCCAAAGACCCACAGAACTGTGAGTATGTTTTCATTCACAGGGGTCAACATTTTCCATAGCTACAGAGGCTGAATGAGAGTCCATTCCGGGTCATACACAACAACAGTGGCACATTTGAGCTGGAGGTCGGAGGCAAGATCACTACAGACAAATTAAAGCTGACACACCTGGACCTACACACCCAGTCAAGACGCCAGTACCACACAAGAGATGCAGGCCATCAAAGCCTACAAAGACATTGCTTTAAGGCACCAAAGCCAATACCGCTGGTTCTGGAGGAGGGGGGTAATGTATCAGCATACTGCCACGGCAATCCAGCTGCCATTCTGGGTGGCGAGCGCATCCAAGAGCCAGCAGACCATATAGAGGCACAGGCCCCAACAAGCAAACCGGTGGCTAAGGCAGAGTAGGGCCCAGCATGGTTCTGGCCCCACTGCACAGCCAACAGATAGGGACAGCAGGTGGGGATGAAAGTATTGTAATGTAAGAATGTACCAGCGTGTGGGAAACCCACTATTGTTATGTGGGAGGTGACATCAACAAAGGGGGGAAAATGGCAGGAATACAAATGATATACAAGTCAGGCTTCAGTCCCAATAAACCTGATTATACTTGTGTGTGTCTGTCTTTACTTTGACAAGTGCATGGCTACATTCTCTTATTTTCTTTAATAATAATGAATAATTTAATCTAACTATATTTTTAAATTTTGATTCAACACGAATACATAAATATTTTATTTCAACTTCTGGCCATCTAAAATCAATTGCTCTCTTACATTATGTATAATCCCCATTTACTAAAGGCATAATTTCACTTTATTCCCCCAACTGGTTTTATAACCATGTACCTCCCCATATTCTTTTAATCCAACTTTAAGATGGCAAAATGAATTTAAAGGATTGGTTAAATAGATCAAAACATCATCTGCAAATAAATTTATTTTATATTCTTCCTAATTCACCTAATACAGAAAATCTTTGAATCCCATCCTATTAATTCAGTTAAAGGTGCAATTGCTAAATAAATAAAGCTCTTCAGCGCTTGATGTCCTGCTTTGCGGAAACTGCCAAAATATTTGGCCTGGAAGTCAGCCTGAAGAAAACTGAGGTCCTCCATCAGCCAGCTCCCCACCATGACTACCAGCCCCCCCACATCTCCATCGGGCACACAAAACTCAAAACAGTCAACCAGTTTACCTATCTCGGCTGCACCATTTCATCAGATGCAAGGATCGACAATGAGATAGACAACAGACTCGCCAAGGCAAATAGCGCCTTTGGAAGTCTACACAAAAGAGTCTGGAAAAACAACCAACTGAAAAACCTCACAAAGATAAGCGTATACAGAGCCGTTGTCATACCCACACTCCTGTTCGGCTCCGAATCATGGGTCCTCTACCGGCACCACCTACGGCTCCTAGAACGCTTCCACCAGCGTTGTCTCCGCTCCATCCTCAACATCCATTGGAGCGCTTACACCCCTAATGTCGAAGTACTCGAGATGGCAGAGGTCGACAGCATCGAGTCCACGCTGCTGAAGATCCAGCTGCGCTGGATGGGTCACGTCTCCAGAATGGAGGACCATCGCCTTCCCAAGATCGTGTTATATGGCGAGCTCTCCACTGGCCACCGTGACAGAGGTGCACCAAAGTAAAGGTACAAGGACTGCCTAAAGAAATCTCTTGGTGCCTGCCACATTGACCACCGCCAGTGGGCTGATAACGCCTCAAACCGTGCATCTTGGCGCCTCACAGTTTGGCGGGCAGCAACCTCCTTTGAAGAAGACCGCAGAGCCCACCTCACTGACAAAGGCAAAGGAGGAAAAACCCAACACCCAACCCCAACCAACCAATTTTCCCTTGCAACCGCTGCAATCGTGTCTGCCTGTCCCGCATCGGACTTGTCAGCCACAAACGAGCCTGCAGCTGACGTGGACTTTTTACCCCCTCCATAAATCTTCGTCCGCGAAGCCAAGCCAAAGAAAAAAGCTGGTGACAATGGACAACCTTGTCAATTGAAAAGTTGCTGGGATTTAACCATTAGTCATTACTTTTGCACAAGGATTCTTATATAACATTTTAATCCAATCTATAAATATTGATCCTAACCCACATTTGTCCAAATTTTTTAATCTATAAAATGTTTTTTTCTGCAACTAAAGCCATTGCAACACTCAAATCTCACTTCTCTTAAGCTCAATGTATTAAACCTTGCCACATTATTTGCAGATTTTTGATCTTTAACAAGTCCAGATTGATCCATATGTTCTAACTTCAATAAATGCTTTGCCAATCTATTTGCTAACACTTTAGCTACTATCTTATAATCAACATTTAATAATGAAATTGGTCTATATGATGCTGGTTTCAATGGATCTCCATCCTTTTTTGGTATAACGATAATCATTACAGTTGAAAAAGAATCTGGCAGAGAATTTGCCTTCAATGCTTGATTTAACATGTCCATAAATGGGGTTTTCAAAATATCTTTAATTTCTTAAAAATCTAGACAGGAAAACCATCTTCTCCTGATGACTTATTACTTTATAATGAACTCATTACTTCACTAACTTCCCTTATCATAAAAAGAAAATTCAAATTTATTTGCTCCCGACCATTTATTTGAGATAAAAAATTACTAATCTTATTATCATCATGAATGGATTCTGACTGATATAATTCAGAATAAAAGTCCTTAAATTAATCATTTATTTCTTGTGGTTTTTAATTACATTAACTGTGCTAGATGCTTTCAATTGCCAAGCAAGAATCTTATCTGCTCTTTCTCCTAATTCATAATATCTCTGCTTTGTAGCAACTCTCTTGTGGCAAAGCGCCAGGACCCGATGCAATCCCTGCTGAGGTATACAAAGCAGGAGGTCCTGTCATGATGCAAAAGCTGACTGTACTCTTCCAGTCCATGTGGATAAAGGGACAGGTCCTGCAACAGCTGAAAGATGCCACCACAGTCCACATCTACAAGAGGAAAGGCAACCGCCAGTCTTGCAACAACCACCGAGGCATCTCCCTCTTGTCCATTGCGGGGAAGATTCTGGCCCACGTCCTGCTCAACCACCTTCTCCAACATCTTGAGCAAGGTCTGCTCCCAGAAAGCCAGTGCGGCTTCCGTGCTGAACGTGGGACCGCGGACATGATTTTTTCTGCGCGCCAACTCCAGGAAAAATGCCAGGAGCAACACAGTGACCTCTTAATGACCTTTGTCGATATATCCAAGGCTTTCATTACAGTCAGCAGAGAAGGCTTATGGAAGATCATGGAGAAGTTTGGCTGACCCAGCAAGTTCATCACAATCGTCTGGCAGATCCATGACGGTATGATAGTGAAAGTTCTGGATGATGGCAATGAGTCGGAGGCCTTCCCAGTGACAAATGATGTCAAACAAGGCTGCATTCTCACCCCGACTCTGTTCACTATGGTTTTCTCTGCCATGCTGACAGATACCTTCTGAACTATGAAGGAGGAATCCACGTCAGGTACAGGACTGATGGCAGGTTGTTTAACCTCAGGAGGTTGCAGGAAGTTACAAAGGTGCAAGAGACTGTTATCAGAGACTTCTTGTTTGCTGATGACTGTGCACTCAATGCCAGCACAGAGCAGAAATGCAACGTGAAATAGACTGCTTCTCACAAGCCTGCGACAACTTTCATTATTATCAGCACCAAAAAGTCTGAAGTTATGTACCAGCCTGCCCCTGGAAAGCCAGACCAGGAGCCGTGCATCATGATGAAGAGCCAGAACCTCCAGGCAGTTGACAACTTCACCTATCTGGGCAGCATACTCTCTCGTGCAGAGAACATAGGTGCTGAGGTCACCCAGAGGACTGCCAAAGTCAGTGTCGCCTTTGGGAGACTCCGTGAGAATGTTTGTGAGCAGCGAGGACTCAGCCTTACCACCAAGCTAAAGGTCTATTGTGCAGTGGTCCTTAACACCCTCCTTTATGCCAGTGAGTCCTGGACTGTCTACAGCAGACACGCCAAACAGCTCAATCATTTTCACCTGAGCTGTCTTCGCAGACTCCTCCACATCAGGTGGCCGGACAAAGTCCCCAACACGGAAATCCTAGAACGTGCTGGGCTCTGAGCATCTACACTCTCTTGCTGAAAGCTCAAGCCAGGTGGGCTGGACATGTGGTCAGAATGCCAGACAGCCAATTGCCTAAGCAGCTGCTGTACAGAGAATTGTGTCAGGGCAAGCGCTCAGTCAGGGGGAAGACGAAATGTTGCAAAGACTGCCTCAAAGTGTCTTTCAAAGTCCTGGGTGTCGACATCACCACATGGGAGACACTTTCCCTTTACCGTCCAGCTTGGCGCATCAAGATCACTACAGGAGTCCGTACAGGTGAAGTCAGGTGGATCATCGAGGTGCAAAGAAAGCGTGTGTGCGCAAGGCCCAAGCAGCATCCTCTGCCATGACAGCACCCACCCACTGCGTCCCACATATGGGTGAGCCTTCAGGGCCCCGATTGGCCTCACCAGTCACCTCCCAAGCCACAGCCACCAATCTTTCATTTGACTTTGAAGCCATGGTCATCTTCAGCTACGAAGGACCAAAAACAACAACAATATCTCTGCTTTGTTCTCTGAATTAATTTTTTTTTAGTTCTGTATGTCTGAATAGTATTGTATTGGAGATTTGTATTGGGTGGGTCACATCTCCAGAATGGAGGACCATCGCATTCCCAAGATCGTGTTCTATGGTGAGCTCTCCACTGGCCACTGAGACAGATGTGCACCAAAGAAGAGGTACAAGGACTGCTTAAAGAAATCTCTTGGTGCCTGTCCCATTGACCACCGCCAGTGGGCTGATCTCGCCTCCAACCGTGCATCTTGGCGCCTCACAGTTCGGCGGGCAGCAGCTTCCTTTGAAGAAGACCACAGAGCCCACCTCACTGACAAAAGACAAAGGAGGAAAAACCCAACACCCCTCCCCAACCCACCAATTTTCCCTTGCAACCGCTGCAACCGTGCCTGCCTGTCCTGCATCGGATTTGTCAGTCACCAACGAGCCTGCAGCAGACGTGGACATACCTCTCCATAAATCTTCGTCTGCGAAGCCAAGCCAAAGAGAATTGTCTTTTCTTCAGAGAATTTGTTTTGCAAATCTTTTTCCAACTTTCCTATGTCTTATTCCAATTGATTTGTCACTTCCATATAATTTTTCTTAATTTTAGCTGAGTAACTTATTATTTGTCCCCTTAAATATGCTTTAGGTGAATTCAATATAATAAATTTATTGTCTACTGTATTAGGATTTATTTCTAAATTAACCATTGAATTTGTTTTCTTGTACATCCACTCTTTTCAGCAACGTAGCATTAAGCCTCCATTTATAAGTTGAGGCTTCTTTCTCAGAAATTGAACATGTCCATAAAAGTGGGGAATGGTCAGATAACATTCTAGCTTTGCATTCAACATGATTAATTCTACCCTATAATTGAACTGATATCAAAAAGAAATTTATTCTCGAATAAGAATCATATCTGTGTGAATAAAAAGAATAGTCTCTCTCTTTAGGATTCAGCTTTTCCCAAATATCTATCAAAATTAATTCTTTCATCAAACTTGATATAATCTTCACTGCTTTAGCTCTCAAATTGATTTTGTCGATTTATCCAATATTGAATAAAGACAAAAATTAAAATCACCCCCTATTAATACCTTTTCTTGTGATTCAGGAAAATGTAAAAATGTGTCCCATATAAAATCTTTATTGTCTTCATTTTGTGCATAAATATTCATAAGTGTCCAAATTTCAGAACAAATTTGACAATGAACCAAGATGCATCTCCCCATAGGATCCATTATAACATCTTGAATTTTCACTGGTAACTTTTTTTTTAATCAACATTGCTACTCCTCTTGCTTTAGACCTAAAAGGTGAAGCTGCCTTTTGACCCACCCATTCCCTTTTTAATTTTAAATATTCTTTCTCTGTCGCATGAGACTCTTGTAAAAATGTAATAACAACTTTCATCTTTTTCATATAAACATTTTTTCCATTTAATTGTATTATTCAGCCTATTAAAAGTAAAACTAAGAAAATTTAATGCATTATTCCCATCCATTATCTTAGATCCAAATCTCTCAGTCCCATTCTCCCAGGCCACCTCAATCAAACCCAACTGACTCCTGTGAAAGTCTCTGTCCTGCAGAGAAAAATACAGAAAAAGAATAAGAAAATGAATTAACAATATATGACTTCCTACTAGATTAATCAAAAACAAAGTATAAACCACGCCCCCCCCCCAAAAGAAATGCTGAACAGCAGTACTCCCCTAGCACAATATGGCCCATAATAAATAAGGCAAGAAAGAAAAAAGCATCCAACTTCCCCTCCCCCTGAGGAAAATAAATTAATTAAAGTTCATCCGCTGCCTCAAGGTCAGTATTTACTTGATCTTCATCAATTATAACTGGTTTGCTCTGCTTCTCTGGATCACCCTGTAACTCCTGTTGACGGCTTAAAGCTTGGATGGATATGGCTCTCTTCAGCGCAAGATGTACCTGCACCACCTCTCTTTGTAGTTCTCATTGAGGATTTGCTTTCCACTCTCACAGTGGTTTCTTTAACAGAAGGAAGTGATTCTGCAAAGGCTCTTGCTTCTTCTACTTCCGCAAATAACCTAGGTCAGTTGTTGTCTAGAAACAAGCAGCTGGATGTCTGAAATTAAACTTCTAGCCTTTCTTCCAAAGGATCTCCTTCACTGAGATAAATTCTCTTTTTCTGTTCTCCTCTGCCTTACTGAAATCAGCATAAAATAAAATTTTATTTCCATCAATGATTTTAGGTGCTATATTTTGTGTTGCACTTTGAATCATTAATCTTTAAAATATTTTCTTTATCTTGATAACGTAGACATGGAACATCAAAAATTAAAGAAAGATTGGGTTGGTCAGGTTTTTGCTTCTCCTTTTAATTCAAAATCTAGAGGTGTGACAATATTAGTTAATAAAAATTTGTCATTTAGTTCAGAATCTGTAAATGAGTCAGAGGGAAAAGTTTTGATAATAAATTGTAAAATTTATTCAGATTTTTGGACACGTGAATATTTACGCACCAAATGCTGACGATGAGTTGTTTTTCAAGACATTTTTCTTAATCTAGCACAATCTTTTACCAAATTATGATTGGAGTTGATTTTAGTTGTTGTTTAGATCCTTTAGTTGATAAATCTGGCAAAATAACAACCAGAACAAAGTTGGCTAAAAAATTAATATCCTTGATGAAGGAAGTGAATTTGATTGATATATGGAGGAAAGAGAGAGATGATTCATATTATTCAACTCAATATGATACTTATTCTAGAATTTATTTTTTTGTTATCAGCTCAGTTACAAGGTAATGTGGTATTGGTTGAATAGTAGCCTAGAATTTTGTCGGATCATTCACTTGTTTTATTGACGTATGGAACAAATAAATTCTACATATCGTTGAAGATTTAATCCTTTATTATTAAAAAATTCTGAATTATATCATTTTATTACTAAACAAATACAACAGTTTTTAGATATAAATAGACATTCTGTGGATAGTAAATTTGTACTATGGTATGCATTAAAAGCATATTTGAGGGGTCATACTATTAGTTTTATATCTAAACTTAAAAAGCAATACTTAGCTGAAACAGAATCACTAGAGAAAGAAAGAAATATTTTGGAAAATGAATTACAAAGAAATCCATTTGAAAAGGGGAAAAATACAATTGACTTGTAAGAAATTGAAATATAATACATTACAAACTAATAGATTTGAACATTTATTGCAAAGATCTAGACAGAAATATTATGATTTTGGGAAAGGACACAAACTCTTAGCATGGGAGTTAAAATCTGAACAAGCATCTAGAACAATAAATGCTATTAGAAAAAAATTGAGAATTTCATATAAATCTCAAGATATTAATGAAGAGTTTACAGAATTTTATGAAAGTGTATACTTCAGGAGCTAAGCAGGATCAAGATAAAATTGATAGAGTTTTAAGTAAATTGTGATCACCTACTTTAAATGAATGGATGAGAGAGGAATTGGTGAAGCCAATAGATATTAAGGAAGCGTCTTTAGCTCTTAAATCAGTGCCAAATGGTAAGTCTGCAGGAGAGGATGGGTTTACTATAGAATTTTATAAAAGTTTCAGAAGTCATTATTACCATTGTTTAGTTAAGTATTAGAACAAGCTAGAGACTCAATCATTACCAGATATTTTTTCACAAGCTATTTTACAGTTATACTTAAGAAAGACAGAGACCCTTTGAATACAGTTAAATATTGATTACAAACTTGTGAATAAGGCTCTAGCCAATAGACTAGCTCAATTTTTACCAAAATTGATTCATATTGACCAAACAGGATTTATTAAAAATCATTATTCAGTGGATAATATAATTCAGTTAATTAGTTTAATTAATGTTTCACGGAATAAATCCAACTTTCCAATAGTCTTATCATTAGATGTTGAAAAAGCATTTGATAGAGTTGAATGTTTTTTTTTAATTTAAGGTATTGGAAAAATTTTGATTTTGACCAATATTTATATGTTGGATTAAGGCAATATATGAACAGCCTATGGCGAGATTTGTGATAAATGAACGTTTATCTGAATCACTTAGGTTAGAGAGATCAACTAGGCAAGGTTGTCCTTTGTCACCTGCATTATTTGCATTGGTGATATAACCTTTAACACAGTAAATAAGGCAAAATAGTGAGATAAAGTGTATTACAATGGATGAATTTAAGATTAATTTATTTGCTGATATGTGTTGATTTATTTAACAGAACCAAAAAAAAGTAATTGAATGCCTTACAGGATAGATTAAGGGAATATGGGGGATTATCTGGGTACAAAGTTAATTGGGAGAAAAGTGAAATTATGCCATTGTCTGATGTAGATTATTCTTCTTGCAAAGATGTTGTAAGATTTAAATGGACTAATCAAATTAAATATTTAGGTATCAAAATAGATAGATATATAAATAATTTATATGCATTAAATTATTTACCATTATTTTCTAAACTTAAAAATGATTTAATTAGATGGAAAGATTTACCAATAACTTTAATAGGAAGAATGAATTGTATTAAAGTGAATATATTCCCAAGACTTCCCAATATATTTTTCAATCTATTCCTAACAATTACCTAACAATTTTTAACCTGTGAGTTTCCTAACAATTACTCTTACCTAACAATTTTTTTTAAAAGATTTGAATGTAATAGTGAGAACATTTTTATGGAAAGGTAAAATGGTAAGAGTACCTACTCAAACATTAACATGGAAATATGAATTAGGAGGTTTAAAACGTCAAAATTTTCAAAATTATTATAAAGCTGCTCAATTAAAATTTATTAATGGAATGTTTGATTCTGATAATTTGTTAATATGGGCAGATATAGATTTTAAAAATGAATTGATGAAAATAGAAGGGATCAATTTGTATATAAATGGAATAAAAATTTGTTATATTTGCATAAGTTGTCAAATTTGTCTCATTTGCTAGGAATATGAGAGAAAGTGAATAAGGAAATTGGCACTCAAGGTAAAATATCTAGATACACTAAATTGCATTTGGAAATTTTTCTTCTCCAAGAACTCTGGGAATCCATTTTTGAAAAAAAAATCACAAGATTTTTGCTTCCTTCAGAATCTTCTTTTAGACCAACAACCTTAACATTATTTTGTCTACTTTGATTTTCCAATGTATCCATCTTTTCCTTCCTCTGCTTTTCCCAGGCAGGTTCTGAACTCTCAGTTCTATCCATACAAATATTCACATGATTTTTGACCATCTGCACATTTAATTCAACTCTCTGAACTTTTTCTTTAACTTTATAAACTTCCACATCATATTTCTTCATATCACTTCTAATGTCCTGCATATCACTTCTAATCAGCTCTATATCACCTCTTAAAATTTGAGATTGACCTATCATTAATGAGGAAAGATCCTGTACTGTTGATCCTTGACCTTTGACCTTAGAATCACCCCCTACAACCACTTCTTCATCCTTTTTTGATTCCTCTTGATCTCATTTTTCCTCTTGATCACTAGCTGTCAAAACAAAAGAAGTTTCTGACAGCATTTCTGCCCCAGGTTCCTTGGTTCTGACAGCACTACTAGTAGTGGCGCTATCAAGTCTCCATTCAGAAGAATATTCTTCTGCTTCACACATGTGCACTGTTGGGTATAAGCCTGCCCTCTGCTGGACTTCATGAGGCCCATGTCATGATGTCACCCTTCCATCTAAATAATACTGTGTGTCAGTAGCCATGTTAGTCTAATGGAAATAAAGGATGAGAAAGATGAGTCCTAATTGTATGAGTGGATACACAACAGTGGCAATGAGGATGGGATCTGAACCCACACGTGCTAAAGTATAACACAAACAACAGCTACCAAAAACACTTTCGCTCTACGTCGTAGATCCCCATCTGGGACTGTTCACCTCTACACATGGGCCTTATGGAATTTCAGCAACACCTGTGAGTTTTCAAGCAACGATGGACAAATTACTACGGACTCTCAGTTGGGTGTGACCTAGATGATATCACAGGCCGAAATGACAGTGAACACTTACAAAACCTTGAAAAGGTTTTAACCATTTCTACAACAGGCTAATATACGATTATGAAAGGACAACTGTGTCTTCATGTGTCCCTCAATAACATACCTTGGGTTTACAATTGAGAATGAGGGGGTGCGAAAGAATCCAGCAGGAACAGAAGTCATTCACAAGGCCACATACCCAACCAACAAATTGGAATTACAGTCCTGTCAATCACGACCGAAAACATATCCTTAATATGTCTACACTCTGCAGCCCGCTGAACCAATTACTCAAGAAAGATCAAACATAGTATTGGAACGCAGAAACTAAAAACGCAGTCGATCAACTAAAGGAAATGCTAACATCAACAAATAAGGTGCTGATCCATTATGACCCTAGTAAAGAAGTTACATTAGCCATGGATGCTTCACCAATGGGAATAGGTGTGGTACTATCCCAAATCACAGAAGAAGGTGAGCAACCAGTAGTGTATGCTTCACAAACATTAACCACAAGCGAACACAATTACGTCCAACTAGAAAAAGGAGGAATGGCAATAATTTTTGGTGTAAAAAAAATTCTACCCATATCTTTACAGAAGAAAATTCACCCTCATCACAGATAACAAGCCACTTAGCTTAATCCTGGGACCACACAAAGATATACCAGTATTAGCTATGGCCAGAATTCAAAGATGGGCCATGCTACTAGCAGTTTTACAGAGTTCTATGTTGTGTATTGGTCTATGTGTTGTGTGGTTTTTATGTTGGTTTGCCTTAGAGAGCCAAGGTGAAGGTGGACTGCTGAGAGAGTGGGAGACAGACTGAGCATGTGCGGAAAATGATCTAAAAATTTCTGGACTTGGATGATAAACCACCACTGGGTGGTGCTGTGGAGTGGAAGAAGACCCAGAGCATGAGTCATGGTCTGGAGGACGGTTTAGAATGTTGGGATAAACATATAAACATTCCGAAGGCAGCCAGAAGGATCCGGACCAAGCCATTGTTCCTCTCTCTGCAAGCACAAACACAAGAAGACAACTTCAAATTTTGTGCGCTCTCTCTCTCTCTCTCTCTCTCTCTCTCTCTCACAAAGATCTTTTGGCTTCTGTTTACCGAACAAACTGAATTTTGTTTATGATCTTTGCTTCGGTTGAGATCGAAGTTTTGTGAGTCTTGTGTGTTTTGTGTCTAAGTTTTTCTGTGAGCTGGTTGGAAATATAACTTAGACTTTAATTGCATATGTTATATTTAGGCTGGGGAATTTATTAGTTTTACACTACTATAGAAATTTGCATTGTAACCAGTGGGCATTGTTATAAAAGAGTTGGGGGGGGTGGATTTTGAATTAAAGTTTGAAAGTGAATTTTTGTTAATAAAGTAATTGTTCATATTTACCCCTGTGTGATATGCCTTCTTTGTGGTTGCTGGTTTGGTCTTGTAACAGCAGTGTTTAACTATGATATAAAACATAAACCAGGAACACTCAACAGCCATGCAGATACCGCTACCCGAGATAGAACAGCAAGAAGAAATTATTAAATGGACAGCAGAGGCAGGATCCATCAACCAAGAACAACTTCAACAACTGCCCATTACAGCCCAGATGATTGGAAAGGAAACCTGAAAAGAGGCAACATTAAGCCTATACTTCACCCTTAATAGGTGGCCCAAATTTGAAGTCTTTCCAGAAGATCTAAAACCTTACCACACACGCCGCCATGAACTATCAGTCAAAGAAGGATGTTTACTATGGGGTACGCGTACAATTATTCCAGCCAAATGGCAAACTACGATAATATCAGAACTCCACCACAACCATCCAGGAATGGTACGAATGAAGGCACTGGCCAGGATACATGCCTGGTGGCCCTTCATAGACAGAGACATTGAAACGACAGTAAGAGAATGCAAAGTATGTCAGTCAATGCAATCAAAAATGCCGCAATCCAAAGCCTACCATTCATGGGTGAGACATTCCTAATAGCTGTGGGCGCACACTCCAAATGGCCAGTAGTTTCACAGCTGAAAAACACCAAAGCAGATCTCACTATTGACTGACTACCAGCTATCTTTGCCACTTATGGATTGCCTCATGAAATAGTTACAGATAATGGGCCTCAATTTACATCAGAACACTTAAAAAAATTTATTCACAACAACAATATCAGATATATTTTGTCCACACCCTATCACCCAAGTATTAATGGGGAGGAAAAAACATTTTGTAGAAACATTCAAAAAAGCAATGAAAACCATGAAACTTCTAAATGCCTCCTGGACACACAAAATCGCAGATTTCCTATTGAGATTCACAAACTGTGGTGGTACACCACCGACCTACTGCAGGGGGCAACCTCTGTACCTGCAGGGGTGTAAGGGGACAGGACAACGCCTGGCCGGCTGTCAATCACTTGGCCTGAATGGATCAAGCTCCACCTGGTCGGGTGTCAATCACCCTCAGGGATATAAGCCTGCGCAGGCCTCCCGAGGCCTCACTCAGAGTTACTGCAGCCACAACCAGCTTGGCTCTGTGGATTAAAGCCTATTGTGCAGTCTTTACCTTGTGTGTGTCTGATTCTGGCTAACAGCGCACTACAATTTAATCCACAAAATTTTCCCACGGTGGCTATGGAAAAACTCCTGTGCGCAGGGAGCCTCAAGGTTGATCCACGCCACCTGGAAGCCCAGACATGCTTCGAGATCTGGCAGTACGCGGTCAAGGCAATCATCAAGGCACACGAGGGCGACATCCTGGACTCCGATCAGAAGAGGTTGGTCCGATCAAAACTGGGTCCCCGCACCTTCCAGGTAACCAAAGGCTGCTTCACATACAAGAGCGCAATGGACACTCTCGAGAACTTGTACAAGCCCCCCATGAATGCGGACTGTGCAAGGTACATCCTCAACACCTGAGCCCAGCAACCCGAGGAGATGGCTAAGTCTTACCTGGGACACTTGCGAGAGTTGGCCCAACCGTGTCTGGCTTAACCCAGGGTAGGTGCAGAGGAGGTCGAGAGGCTGATCCGGGACACCTTCGTCCGAGGGCTATGCTCGAGGGCCATCTGGCAGAAGCTGCTGGAAGACAACATCTATGCCCTAACCAGGACTGTGGAAGTGGTCCAAACCCAGGAAGCAGCAGCCCTGCACGCCGAAGCCTTCGATTGCAGGTTTCCCCAAGCTTCCTCATGGCCCTCTCACACTGCAGCTGCAGCCCCAGGCCAAGCTGGGGAGGAAAATGTCACTGCAGCAGGTGCCCGGCGCCCCTGTAAGTACTGTGGGTCCTGGTGTGGGGCTGATCAACGATCACACTGACCAGCTAGGAACCAGTATTGTTCCAGATTGTTCCCAATGCGGCAAGAAAGGCCACTTTGCAAAAGTGTGCCTCTCTAAACCTGCTAGCAGTTCAGTGGCATTCTATGACCTCCCCCGCAGACACCCCCCTTCATGTGCGCAAGCCGGGTGGTGCCATTGTCCCCGCAACAACTTCCACCTTTCCCAACTTTGACCGCGCAACATCCGGCCCTGCCAGTGACCGTCGCAGCATGTGCCCTGAGCATCTGCACCAACCCCCACCCTGGCCAGCGCCGCTGGCTGAGAACTACAGCAACGGCACTTCTGGCTCATGTTGTGATGTCATTTCTGGCTGATGTAACGATGTCACTACTGCCGGCCGTGATGATATCACTTCCCCCGGCACTGCGGACACGGCTGGGGAAGGAGGCCAGCCACGCAGCGGACCCCCACATGCCGCCACCATCTTAGGCCAGGCACCACCTGACATGGAGGGCCCCCGACGACGCTGAGAACGATGTGGTCAACACGGGTGATGACCAGGCCTCCGGGTGCCATCGGCTACCGCACGCTGCACCTCACGACCAATGTCGATGTGGTCAACACGGGTGATTACCAGGCTGCCCTATCAACACACCCCATCCCTCCAGATAGCAACGACTCTGACTCCGAGACAGTCCTGGCCGCCACCATGCTGACCAGGGACATCCCCCACGACCTCGGGCGCTCGATGATGGACGTGCCATTCAACGGGCAGATAACATAGTGCCTGTTCGACAGTGGCAGCACCGAAAGCTTCATTCACCCAAGTGTGGACCACTCCCAAAGGTTGAAGGTCCACCCCACCACCTGCTCGATCGCCCTCGCCGCCAAGGATAAGACTGTTGGTACCCTCGGACACTGCTCGGTCGATATAACTTTTGGAGGGGAGACTTACACAGGATTCAGGCTCCTGGTCATGCCCAAACTCTGCACACCACTCCTCCTGGGCCTGGATTTCTAGTGCCACCTGCAGAGTGTCACACTTGCCTTCAGGTGGCCCCAACCTCCACTCACATTGCACAGCACGCCAACCTACTAGCCCCGGCCAACCTGCAGCCTCTCCACACTGCGCATCACCCCACCGGTGTTCTTCCCACATCTTGCGCTAGGCTGCAAGCCAATCGCCACTAGAAGTAGGCAGGGACTTCATCAAGGCAGAGGTGCGGCGACCCCGGGCAGAAGGTGTCATTGAGCCCAGTAACAGCCCTTGGAAAGGCCAAATTCTGGTAGTCAAACGGGGAAGTAAGCCGAGGATGGTCATGAATTACAGCCAGACCATTATCGGTACACCCAGCTGGATCCCTACCCCCTGCCAAGGATCGCCGACATGGTAAATGAGATAGCTCGCTACTGGGATTTCTCCACGATTGACCTGAAGTTTGCGTATCACCAAATCCCTATCCACCCAAAGGACAAGACCTACACCACCTTTGTGTGAGGCGAACGGGCGCCTGTACCAGTTCCGCTGGGTTCCTTTTGGGGTCACGAACGGACCCACCCCCCCCCCACCTATCCAATACAACCCGCATACGTCAACCCCAGGCTTGCGCATACGTCTCACCCGGCCACCCCACCATGCGGCACCACACCAGCCACACACACACCCCACTTCCCCTCTGACCAGTGACCAGGAGCCAGTCCTATGATGCTCTCAGAGACCCCGGCAGCCACCAGATCATCTCAACCTGTAAATATTGTATGTACATATGGGTGTGATTCCTTGTTACTGACCACCCCCCCCCTCCCCCCGGACAATTATAAAGAAAGGAGTGAATGTGGTGGTACACCACCAGCCTACTGCAGGGGGCAATCTCTGTACCTGCAGGAGTGTAAGGGGACAGGACAACACCTGGCCGGCTGTCGATCAGTCGGCCTAAATGGATCAAGCCCCACCTGGTCAGGCGTCAATCACTCTCCGGGATATAAGCCTGTGTTGGCCTCCCGACGCCTCACTCAGAGTTGCTGCAACCACAGCCAGCCTGGCTCTGTGGAAGTCTTTGTGGATTAAAGCCTGTTGTACAGTTTTATCTTTGTGTGTGTCTGATTCAGGCTAACAGTGCACCACAGAAACACACTGCATTCTACCACAAAACGCACCTCAGCAGAACTAATGTTTGACCTAGACTGTCCACAGTTCATCCAGATCTGGGTCTCCAAATGCAAAAAAACAAAATCACCACAGGTCTCACCTGGTGCCGGGACACAAATGATGTGGCCTGTTCCTTGCAGGTGACCAAATGTAATTAAGGACTCAGTGCTGAGGTTGTTGGCTAGAGGGAGGAAATATGAAAATCTTGGGTATGGTAACAAAAATTAGCCAATACTCTTCATGGATACCACAGTGAATTTTTTTTTAAACTCATCACATATCCAAAAAGCTTGCTGGTCCCAGTCTTCTGGTGGCTAAGAGATCAAACTGAAACTGCAATTACTCTTATTTTAAACAGAATTTACTTTTCCTGCTGACTTTTAAACTGCTGTTTGAAATCCCTTGCAGTTGTGTCTGTAACTGAGACAGCCCATCAATTAAATCTGCAGTTGCTGTCGACTCACTGTATCTCATCACTTAATCTGATTAATCAAAACTGGCAAATCAATGTTGAAAATGCTTAAAAAGAAACAAGGTGATCAGTACATTTAGTGCATCTGCTAAGATGGCAATGTTAATGCAAAAACCTTATGATGTGTCTGGCTTTCTCTCTCCTGGTCCACGTGGCTTCATATATTTGACGATTCAATGACAGGATCAGTGTTACAATTGATGAAAGGAATAAAGGTACTGCTCTGACATTATAGCAGTGAAGAACTACAAGAATGTTGTTTTACACATCACCTGCAGCTACTAATTACAATAGAATCTAATGTTTTATCCACGACACAGTCCACATGGCAAAATGTGGTGTGTGAGAGGATTGGGCTCCAGTGCTCAAAACAAAAGGCAATCGATCTATAATGGAAGGATGTGCATCAAAACAGCCTCATCAGAAAGTCCTCGCAAAGCACATCAAGCTGACCAAGGAGCTTGAGTCAGTCACATCAATGTCACTTTTAGGTCATGGAGTGATTTGAGGTAGAAAGACTATATGGGTTTTATTCCAATAGGATCTGAAGAGAATACAAGCACCTAGACAAAATATTTCACTCAAAACTCTCAGGGATTACCACATCCATCAAGATAGGAGAACTCAATACACAGCCATTATTGTGGTGACAAAAGTTGTAAACTGAAATGGCTTACAAAGCTGAAAATTGGATAGAAAACAATAATTTTGAGTGATATTTTTGTTCAGCAAAATTTTGAGATCATCATCACATATAGTGAATGTTGAGACCCATGTAAATGCATTCTCATTTCTGAGACCTGAATATGCCTTTGCTATTCACTACCCTTATCAGAGCATCAACCAAAGGTTGAAGCAAGCATTTGCAAGTTGTATTCACATCTATTGGATGATGTAGGTCTATTGTGGTAACAAATTATCAACTATTTTCCCTGTCAATTTGTTGTAATTCAGTGAGGAAAGCTAGGGTGGTTTGCTATGATAACTACAGTTTTGATTGTTGTGGAAATAATTTCTTTACAAAATAGAATTCAAATCCAAAAGCATTCGCATGACATTCAATATAATCTCAGCTGACTGAGTCACACTTCTGCGATCTGAGATAGTGTCAGCTTGTCACATTAAAGGGATCATAACCAACACCTACAACCAATCTTAACAGCCACAATACATGCCCTTTCAAACTGCCATGTAAAATGGGGTTAACCGGGCAATTTGCCTGGTTAGCGGCCCAGTTACATGACAGTTAGAAAGGGTCTGACCCGGTCAACCCTGTCGGAATCCAATGGGGTCCCTGACCTACCTCAGAGTTAGTCAGGGAACCCAGTTAATCTTACCTAGGTCACGTCCACAGGCAAGTTGAAAATGAAAATGGCTGACCCGCTTATTCTGATAATGTCAGCGCTTGCATGCAACCAATCTCCAAACATCTGGCAGTATTTCCGGTGAGTACATGACACGTCATTGCAGGGGCTGGATAACCCTTAAATCGCTGGGTTGGCAATTAAATGGGTAGATCCCCCTGCAATTTAAAAGGTGCTTCCAGCAACTTTGCCCCAGTAATCGCACCTGGGTCCCTGGAGGGCTACCCAGGTGCTACAGTTTAAAAGAGGCCAAAGAGACAGCAGCAGAATGGCACATTGATATGAGTATGACTGCAGTGCCCAAAATGATGGTGCTAAACTAAGTCAAAGTTACAAACAAGATTGCAACTCTTGGACAATATGCAAAATCCATGCTGGATTTACAACTGCATAGCCACCGATAATGTATTGAAACATAGAAACATAGAAGATAGGAGCAGGAGTCGGTCATTCGACCCTTCGAGCCTGCTCCGCCATTCAACGAGATCCTGGCTGATCTTAAAGTTCAGTACCCCGTCCCCGCCTTCTCTCCATAACCTTTAATACCCTTATACTGAAGAAATAGATCTAATTCCCTCTTAAATAGATTTAATGAACCTGCCTCTACTGCCCTCTGTGGCAATGAATTCCACAGATTCACCACCCTCTGGGTATAGAAATTCCTCCTCATCTCGGTCCTAAATGGTTTGCCTATTATCCTCAAACCATGGCCCTGGGTTCTGGATTTTCCCATCATTGGAAACATCCCATCTGCATCCATTCTGTCCAGTCCTGCCAGAATTTTATATGTCTCTATGAGATCCCCTCTCAATCTTCTAAACTCCAGCGAGTACAATCCCAATTTGCGCAAACTTTCCTCATAAGTCATTCCTGCCATTCCAGGTATCAGCCTGGTGAATCGCCTCTGCACTCCCTCCATTGCAAGAACATCCTTCCTTAGATAAGGTGACCAAAACTGCACACAATACTCCAGGTGTGGTCTCACCAAGGCCCTCTACAGCTGCAGTAAGGTATCCTTGTTTCTATACTCAAACCCTCTTGATATGAAGGCCAACATACCATTTGCCTTTTTAACCGCCTGCTGTACCTGCATGCTCGCCTTCAGAGACTGATGTACAAGTACCCCTAGGTATCTCTGCACTTCCCCATCTCTTAATCTATTGCCATTCAAATAGTAATCTGCCCTCCGGTTTGTATTACCAAAGTGGATAACCTCACATTTATCCACATTGTAGTGCATTTGCCATGTATCTGCCCAGTCCCTCAATTTATCCAAATCACACTGGAGCTTCCTGACCCCCTCTTCCGTGCACACAACCCCTCCTAGCTTAGTGTCATCTGCAAATTTGGAGATATTACATCCAATCCCCTCATCCAGATCATTAATGTAAATTGTGAACAGCTGGGGTCCCAGTACAGATCCCTGTGGCACCCCACTGGTCACCGCCTGCCACTCAGAAAACGAGCCATTTATCCCAACTCTCTGTCTTCTACCTGCCAGCCAGTTCTCAATCCACATCAATACTTTGCCCCCAATCCCATGAGCTTTGATTTTGGAAGCCAGTCGTTTATGCGGGACCTTATCGAAGGCCTTTTGGAAGTCCAGGTACACCACATCCACTGGCTCTCCCCCATCTATTTTACCTGTCACCATCTCAAAGAATTCCAATAGATTTGTCAACCACCATTTACCTTTTGTATATCCATGTTGACTCCGTCCGATCCCTTCTCTGCTTGTCATATGCTCCGCTATTACATCCTTAATAATGGATTCCATCATTTTGCCCACTACTGATGTAAGGCTCACCGGCCGATAATTCCCCGCTTTTTTCTCTACCCCCCTTTTTAAATAGTGGAGTAACATTAGCTACCCTCCAATCCATGGGTACTGATCCTGAGTCTATCGAGTTCTGGAAAATAATTCTTAAAGCATCTGCTATCTGAATGGCCATTTCCTTGAGTACCCTAGGATGTAGATTATCAGGCCCTTGGGATTTATCTGCCTTCAATCACATTAATTTCCCCAAGACCATGTCCTTAGAGATACTGATTTCTTTCAGTTCCTCCTTTGCATTAGTCTCTATGTTTCCCAACATCCTTGGGAGGTTATGTGTATCCTCTCTTGTGAAAACAGAACTAAAGTAAGAATTTAATTGGTCTGCCATTTCCTTATTCCCCATTATATATTCCCCTGATTCTGACTGCAAAGGACCTACTCTGGATTTCACCAATCTTTTCCTCTTGACATATTTATAAAAGCTTTTGCAGTCAGTTTTTATATTTGCCGCAAGCTTACTTTCGTAATTTATTTTTGCTCTCTTGATTAATCCCTTTGTCCTCCTTTGCTGCATCTTGAACTGTTCCCAGTCTTTGGTTGCGGTATTTTTTTTGGCCAATTGATATGCTCTCTCTTTGGACCCAATGCTGTCTCTAATTTCCCTTGTTATCCACAGTTGAGTCACCTTTTTTGGTTTATTTTTATTATGGACATTATTCATGAAGATTATCAAGGAACTGTAAAAACTAAACAATTGTTAAAGGAGATGGTGTGGTGTCCAGGATTAAGAAGTTTAGTATCTATATTGTCAAATAATGAGGTCATATCTGCAAGAACAAATTCAAATGTCAGTTATCCAAAGGATCGTGTGTTAACAGAAAATTTGAGTTTTGTGATCTATATTGTAATAGTCATTTGTTTGATGATAATAGTTGAATATCCTATTATGGAAATTGTCAATACAGATGGTCCCCAACTTATTTGCACAATTGGGTCATAACTCAATTCGGTCATAAGTTGGATTCACCCCCCCCGCCCACCCCCAACCACAATTAAATAAGTCCATAGAGAATTTGAAAAGATTTTTAACAAATGAATCTTTAATAAAGAATGTAAACATATGTACAGTAACCTTCAATAAAGATACTCCCTAATCCCCATATGAACTTGTGGTATATAATAAAGTCATTGGACTCAGGCGTCGAGGTGCCATGGGGAGTGGGGACTTCAGGATGCCGCCAGGAGCAGGGACCACTACATACAGTACTTTTAATCCAAATTATGTACTTGTATAGTAGTTTTAATAAAGATTTTTTTTTTAAATCAGTCTTATGTGCGACTGGATGTAACTCATGGAGGTCGGGAGTCAAGCACTGTACTACTTCTGTCAGAGTACCATGGCAAAATTTGGTTGAGTCATGATGTACCACAAATCATATTGCTCAAACACAACTTCAGCAAATTCACAAATAACAATAAAACTCCAATAATCTGTGGTCAGATTTTTAACTTACTATCAAGGATAAACAATAATTGATAGCTTTGTCAACAATGTAAAAATTCCATAAACAATTTCTAAGGAATATCTGCACTTTTATGGCCACCCATAGTTGACTGCATTTAAATTCACCAGCGGCTGACATGAAATATTAATTTAGGTCTCCAGGCTCTAGTTTAGTAGTTCACTAATTAAACCATCTTCTAAAGATCTTAAACTTAAATTAAACTTGACTGAAGTGTCATAAGTGTGACACAATCACGGAACAGCAATGAGACCTTGTCCTCAGATAACAAACAGATAGAAGTACTTCCTAATCGGTCAGGAAGTTCAGGCTCATCCACAGGAATGGTTTTAAACTTTAAAATGCAATTTTAAGACACAGAAAGTTATATTTAAATGTCAATTGGAAATACAGATGCTTCCAGTATTTTCATTTCTTGGTTTGTTATATTCACATAACTTTTTTTTTAAATGAAAGCCTGTATGTTTAAATGGTGACATGTGTTCATTTGAATGAATGCCATGGTTAAAGATTCTGGGGCAAAGATATGAAAACAACAACCAGCTCTGTTGTTTTTAATAAGCTCAAATCGCCATAACATCCTTGGGGCCAGGTTGTACATGTTTATCAAGAGTCAACAAATGTTGAAAACTTTCTGATGCATTTTGAGGACTTGGCTGACAAGAACATGTTTACACAATGGTATTATTGCTGGCTGAGAATCACTAGCCAATTCATTTGCTTTTCTCTGAAAGAATTATAATGCATTCTTAATAACAGTAAGCAAAAAGGCCAGTAAACTTTCTTATCCAGAGCCATCTTTTTCTCATTGAGAAACACCCAATGAGCTAAGTTGGATAAATATGTACTTTTTTTGGTACATTTCAGTTAGTGAAGGGTAGTGATGGTGGTAGTGTTTGATGGAGAGATTAGGTGCTACATTGATGCAACAATGTAGCTGAAGTCCCACTCACTTGGTCAAACATTTATGATCTGACTGATAGTGGAATGTTCAAGGGCTGTTATTTTCTAACCATCAATTCAGAGGGGCATCCATACAGGAAGAAGAAAAATGGAGCAGTAAACAAGTGGTGTTATGGCAGTTTACCATCACTGCCACTTTGGAAGAGGAAATATTGCAATTTGTGTATCAGGTCTGAAAGAGGCTTCAGTATGATGTTTTTCTCTGCTTATGTCTTTGTTAACACAAATAAGAAAGACACAACTGCTTTACAGCTCTCAAAGTCTTAATATTAAAATCGACAATTTCAGAAAACCAGTCTTTCCAGTTTGAATCGGAACAGGTCAGTTCTGATTAAAGATCATCACTTGGAATATTAACTTTGCTTTTCCTTTCCTTTTAAATTGTTTTATTGTCTCGTGCACTGAGATACTCATACTGTTTTAACTGAACTTTTCGCTGTTAAGACGACACTTTTATTTTGAACTACCTGTTGTACATAAGTAAAAGTCAACTTGTCCAGATTGCCTGCTGCTGAGCTTGCTAACGTTTTTATTTCATATTTCCAGCAATTAACCGTTTGTGGATTTAATGCCTGCACCACTCACTTCCTCTCTCCTGTTCTCAATAATCTCCTCCTGTTTGTATCTTCCCTTTCATCTGGCATCATCACCACTGCACCACAATCTCTCTTGGCCTCCATCCTATCACAGATTTTTCTTCTACCTCTCCTCTTTTCTCTGCAACTAAAAACATCTGTAATTAATAATTTACACTTTGGCCAACCTGTCCATTCCAAAAAACTTGGCCTAGTTTTTGATAATAGACAATCAACTTAAAATAGTAACCCTAATTCTCTCTCCACAGTTACTGCATAAATCTAGCATTTATTGCTTTTATTTTAAAATTCCAATATTTGCAGTTTTTTTTTAAATAAATACATATCCTCACCATTCTCACTTGCAAATGTAAAAAAACATGATTTACCAGCCACATTACTTGGAAAATACCTTACATATAAATGTGAAGTTTCTGCAAGCATATGTGGTTCTTCAGTTGGCAAAGACAATGCACTCTGTGTTGGACCCACTGTTAAGTGGGGAAAAAAGCCAATACTGATGCCAGATGTCAGTAGCCACTCCAATGAATACATAAGTGTACCATAGAAATAGAGCTTCCCTACATTGTGAACTGTAGCTGCTTGTCAAATTAAATTATTAGTGAATGGAAATATTTGACATAAAAATGTTGTTCAAACTCAGTGAACATTAACTTTCTCAGCAGCGAGTTCTTCATTTTTAAAAACCACAGAGCAGTAACCTACGATACACCTATATATGATTGTTCCTTCCATTTTCAATAATTTTACTAACATTGAAATTTCACCTTCAAAAATGCAGAGTACCTATGTTAAAGTCAAAAAGATACATTACATTTAAATCATATTATTCCATCCAAGATACCCCACATTTTAATCAAACAGATTGATATTATCTGTTGATAATATTTTATTATAAAAAAAGGTAAAAATCTAAACGCACTACCAAGAAAGAAGCTGTTTGGCCCAAAAAAAAGACAGAATTCTTATCAAAGTAATAATTACCTCCTTAGTCAACAGTTTGCTTGTTTAACATGGCATCATGCATGACCCTAGTTTATTCTTGAGAAGTGTGATGTCCTCCACATTAAACATGATTGGTTTATCAAATATCACTTTCTTTCATCTCACTGAACACTGTAAATATTTGTCATAACAAAAGTCATAATTTGGAGCTAGATAATGTTTTAGGAATGATCTACATTCTAAAAATGTCAGCTCATTAGTTGCCAAACACTTAAGATTTAGAATTTAGGACACCCGTATTCCAAAGTTATTTTGAGTTGTGTATCTACTGTTCAATAAAAAGCATAAATATAATTTACACATGTTCCTTTTCTATGAGGGAGCAAAAATATGAGGAATGTCACAGAATCTAAATGCAATCAACAAAGGAGATAAATAGGAATAATACCTTCATGCTTAATTCTCTCTAGATTCATTGTCAAAAGTGATTGAGGAATTTGGCACCTAAAATCATGGCTCCCACTGACCATCTATCTATGCTTGATCCTGGGATAGCAGAACCAATCTACAAGAAGAGGGTGAACCAGTTAAGCCTAGATTCCAAAGAGGGCAGAAAAATGATAGGGGATTTCATGGAAAATTCCAACAGTTTTAGGGTAGCTACACATAGGAATGATGATCCTGATGGCAGGGCCAAGAAACTGGAATCACAGCCCCAGGATATGTGCTATCACATTTAAAGCCAAGATTAGTAGAAAAATCTTCCACCAGAAGGTATATAGTGGACAATTCACTGATAGCAATCAAACTCTGGAACAAACCAGACACTAGTAAAATAAAGTTGCTCTTGCTCTGTTCTAATTCCTCTCGCTCTTTCTGTAACTCTGCAGTTTTTAATTGTTCAGTACGTGTTGATCAGCTCGCTGGATGACACAGTATGAGTTAATGGGCTGAACAACCATTGGCTGGCTGGGACATCCACCTTCAGGAAGTGATTTGAAACATTGACCATGTTTCACATCAACTCCAATGTACCAGTCACCGTTGGCCCATCCAATTTGCATTCTGCCAAAACAAATCCACAACAGATTGCATTTCCATGGCTCTACGTCCAGCCTTAGAACATCTGGACATTCAGGGGACACATGTCAGACTACTATTAACTATAGCTCCACCTTCAACAATAGAACCAAACAAACCCATCACTAAACTCTATGACCTTGACATCGACACCACCCTCTACAATTGGATCCACAACTTCCTGTCCTGCTTGGTTCAATCTGTGAGGATTAGTCATTATTCTCAACATCAGACCCCCACTATACTCCATGTATATCCATAACTGTGTGGCACCACACTAATTCCATCTGTAAATTTGCAGATGGCACCACCGTTGTAGGAAGATTTATAACAACAATGTCAGCATGCAATAAGGAGACTGAGGGATGAGAGGCTTAATAACAGGACAACAACTGCTCCCTCAATGTCACCAATACCAAAAAGCTGGTTATAGACTTCTGGAAGAGGAGCAGAGCTCACTCTCCAGTCTATATCAACACTGCTGAGGTGAAGTCAGTAGACAGCTTTAGATTCCCATGAATAAACATCATCAGTGACTTATCCTGGTCCATCCATGTCAACACAATGGCCAATAAAGTATCTCTACTTCAGAAGAGTCAGGGAATTCAGCAGGTTTCCTGCATCAAATTGAAAAATATTTTGCTTGATTTTTTTTTAAACTTTTTCTTTTACATAGATTCTGTGAGAGTAAGTTTTATTCAGTATCTCAAATTCTTGGGTAGTGATTTGTGAATTCAGTAAGGGCAAATATCTATACCTGAATGGCTGTAATGTGGGTAAATCTCATGCACACTTCTGTCAGTGACTGAAGTCAATTCATTGTTTTTAGGATTAACCATTCCATCCTAATACTTGTGGCCATAGTGATTTGCAGGAAGTCTTTTGACTCATCGAAAGCTACTTCTTTCCGTTTACTTGAGATCCTTGCTGTGTTTGTAATGTCCTGATAGCACTCAGTATTGGGAGCACATACAAAATAAAAGTCCAAGCTTTAAGTGGATCAAACTATATTGTTAACCAAAGGATTTAACCTGACCCTGGACAACTACCTCTAAAATCCATTTTCCCTCTGCTGTCAAGTAATCTATATTGAAAGACATAGGCTCCCTATTGTGTTTGAAACTTAGTGCAAAATTAGCCCTTAAATCTTATTTGCCCCTGTTGGATTTTAAGAACAGATTTTATCAAAAGCTCTTTCAACCATTTACTTGGAAGATTACAACAAATTTATTATTGCTGGTCTCACATGAACCATTTTGCAAGTAAGCCCTTAAAAGATAATGAAGGATAGCAGAAAGAAACCGACTCGTTTCAAAAAGTAAATTTGTTTTTCATTGTTCAAGTTGGGTTCGCTCATTCTGTAGAATGAGCAAGAAAAATACACGCAACTCCCACCACAAAAATAGTCCGCTCTTTGACAATGATCCTGTGTTTTGAATCATGATATTTTTTCTCTCTCTCTCGAAGCTGTGATATCTTATTTCATTGTCACTTCACTGTTGTGATGCCATATGGAATCTATTTAATTCCAACAATAAAAATTGTGCGAGAACCAAAATTAAGTTATCAGAGATTGATTATAACAATTGAGCACAATTTCTGCTAATAAAAGCAATAGGGTTCCAGTGCAATTTCACACCCACAACAAAAAAGAAAACTGCATATGTTGTAATCTCCAGCAAGTGCAAATCAGCAATGTCTCCACCTCCTCACTCACCATCAATACAGGGCTACCTCAAGACTGTGTGCTTTGTTCCCTACATATGGATGACTGTGGAGCCAATCAGCTCCAATGCAATTTGTAAATTCACTGATGACACTATCACTCTTGACTGAATAACAGGAGATGATTCAGCAAATGAAACCATATTGGTTAATAACATTTCCCTTCTGCATGATCCGAGAGGAATATTCCCATTTGAAATGGTCAGATGTAGGAACTGATGGTGCAAGCCAATTTGCCAGTCAGTGAGAAGATGGTCAAGGGAAGAAAGAAAGAGGGCCAATAAGGATACAAATGGTGAGAGGAGAGATTTCAGAAGGGATGGTGGGAGGGCAATGATTGAGGAAATAATGAAAAGTGGAGTCAGCAGATAGATGAAGGGTGGGGGAAATGAAAAAGAGAGGGTGGAAAGGATTGGAGATGAATAATTACATTTGGTCAACTAGGGAAATGATTGTAATGTGGGAGGGTCTGGTGAGGTAAAGATAATGGTGAGTGAGTTGAGCATCACAGACATGAGCATCAGAGTTTGAAAATATCCAGCAATTCAGAAGTATGAGCAATCACTGAGGCGGTGGCCTTGGTGATGACATAGAAACCTCAGAGTCACCTCTGGAAGGCCTATTTAAGCCCATGTCACCTTAAAATTATTTCAGAGTAAGCCTCAACCTGTCTAAGAGTCTTGCATTAGCCATCCATGGCGGGGGGGGGGGGGGGGGGGTAGGCGGGATACATCTTTGCAATACAATTTTATACACATCAAAACAGTTGGTACAAAGTAGAGATTTTTTTATTTAAATAAATCTAAAAGTATTGTAAGAACTTAATTTTCTTTTTCTTTAGCTTGGCTTCGCGGATGAAGATTTATGGAGGGGTATGTCCACGTCTGCTGCAGGCTCGTTGGTGACTGACTAGTCCGATGCGGGACAGGCAGGCACGGATGCAGCGGTTGCAAGGGAAAATTGGTGGGTTGGGATTGGGTGTTGGGTTTTACCTCCTTTGTCTTTTGTCAGTGAGGTGGGCTCTGCGGTCTTCTTCAAAGGAGATTGCTGCCCGCCGAACTGTGAGGCACCAAGATGCACGGTTGGAGGCGCTATCAACCCACTGGCGGTGGTCATTACTAATTAGATGTATTACTTAATGCAATACATCTGGAACAGTCAGAGGTGGATCCAGGAATAGTCATATCTCTGGATGCGGAGAAGCCCTTTGACAGATTGGAGAGGGACTTTTTGTTCAATGTACTGGAGAAATTTGGACGAGGACAAACATGTATTATTTGGGTTAGGACACTTTTCTATAAACCCAAAGCTAAAGTTATTACAAATGGGCAGATGTCTCTAGTATTTTCATTGAGTAGGTCTCTAGCACTCTTCATACAGGCCAATGAGCTGCTGGTAGAGGCCATTCAAAAGGATACAGACATGAAGGGGTTCAAGGTGGGCCAGGTGAAACACAAAATCAACCTATTCATTGATGATGTGTTTGTATATTTGATGGACACTCTTGGAGGGGAATGTCATTGGCTAGGCTGAGGACCACACTGGAGGATTATGGGTAGGTCTTGGGGTATAATGTAAATCTGGACAAGAGTGAAATCATGCCTCTGACAAATGGGGGATTATAGACAATACCAACAGGGAAGTCAATTCAATTTGCTGCAAGAAGGCATTAAATAGCTGGGGATAAAAATAGACAAAGAATTATGCACCTTATATGAACTTAATTTTCTCTCTTTGCTCCAGAAGATCGAGGACTTCAGTAGATGGAGAATTCTGCCCATAACGTTGGTGGGCAGAGTTAACTGTCAAAATTAAGGTGATGCCAAGGCAATATTATCTATTTCAATTGCTACCAATTCTGTTGCCCCAGGTCTTCTTTAAGATGCTCAATGGATGAGTCAGAAAGTTCCAGTGGAACGGTAAAGTGGCTAGAATCTCCATAGAAAAGTTGATGGGATTAATATTTCCAGATTTCAAAAAATATTAATGGGTAACCAAGGTGAGGTTCATCACCTCACTTTTCAAGGAAGAGAACCCTCCCCCCTTTCTGGGCACAAATTGGATTACATTCAGTTTGTGAAGGTCGCCTTGGTGGTAGCCAAGAAGTGTATAGCAGTGGCGTGGAGGTCCATATTACACGATAGAATACGGAAGTGCAGAATTGTATTCCCCTGGAGAAAATTATGTACAATTTAAGGAAGAAATGTAACACATTCATTAGAGTGTGGCAATCCTATTTGAAATTCATAGGTATACAGACATAATTTCACATGAAGTAACCTGTCCAAGCAGGCAAACAATTGGGATCAAAGAAGTGAGGTGTGGAGCAGACAACATGCTCTTGGTTTGTTCTTGTCTCTCACCCCTTTTTATTCAAGTAGTTGGGATTTTGTTCAGTTTTTTGTTTATAAGTGTCATTGACCTCAACGGTGTTTCTGTTTTTTATTTGTATCTGTCTAATCTATAACTTTATTCTTGGTTGTATTGGGGCATGAGGGAGGGGAGGGGGATAAACAGACTCAGTATGTTATACATAAGTGTTGTAAGAAAATGTATTAATGCCCGAATTTATATGAGTCTTTGAAAATCAAAATATTTTTAAAAGGTGACTGTTAAATTAAATCTCGTCATGATAATGAATATGTATGAGATGTACCGGAAGTCACGTGGTATGAGAGAGAGAGATAAGAGCACAAGCAGGAGAACAAAGGAAACTGGAAAATAAAGACCCTGAGAAGTTTACCTGATAAAACTTGTGTTTAATGTTTTATTAAATTCACATTTCGGGCCACAAATGTGACATTGGTGATGAGGATGAAAGAAGCTTGAAGAAAATTAAAGACTAAACAAGATTACAGAGGATTACAGACAACTTCAAGGTGATAAGAATTTTCTCTTTGACTCAGTACTTTTGGGGCTGGAATATTTCCTCATGGCTGGTGCAGACGGTGACTTTCTAACACATAGTGGAATTGCTCATTTTGACCCAACGGGTGATGCAAGCACTGTAAGTGTGAAGTGGAAGGCATGGCTGGAAGAATTTGAATCCTACTCCGACAGTCGTGGCCTATTTCTAGATACCGGTACGGTTGAACAAAAAGCGCAAAGAAGGGCGTTACTTCTTTTCACTGCGGGATCCGCAGTTCGGGAAACATTTAAGACACTTTTGAATACTGGAAGAAAGGATGATTACCAGAAAGCGGTAGATGCATTAAATGCACACTATGTAGTGAGACCGAATGCTACATTTCAACGCCATTTGTTTCGGAGAACGAGACAAGAAGATGGCCAGACAATTGCTCAGTACGTGACGAGACTACGCCAGCTAGCTGTTGGATGCAATTACATGCCAGCTGATTTGGACAACCAATTATTGGATCAAGTCGTACAGCACTGCAGATCAGATAAACTCAGAAGACGTCTACTGGAAAGAGGGAGTGAGTTGGAACTCACCGATGCTTTAGCCATTGCTGCTGCATTAGAGGCTGTTGAAGGGCAATTTCATACCATGTCCCTGAAAGACAACTCAAGCCAGCAAATTAAGAGGCTCTCACATCGCCATAACCAGCCAAGATATACATCGACACAGGACGTGGAGTATTATAGATGTGGAAACCGAGGTCACTTTGGAAAAGACCCATATTGCCCGGCCAAAGGCAAAGTTTGCAGAAAGTGTGGAGGTAAGGACCACTTTGCAAAGAAGTGCAAAAGCAAGTCCAATGCAGACCAGAAGCGGAAGAGTACAACTTCCAAAGGCAAAGCCTGGGGGAAAGGAAAGTATCCTGGAAAGAAAGATACTATTCGCCAGATAGACGGTGACGATGATGATACCCAGGAGGAACAGAGTTGTTACCAATTTATGTTGAATGAAGTACATCATGAGAAAGTCCCAGTGATCATTGGTGGAGTGACAGTGCAGGTCATTGTAGACTCAGGCAGTGACAGTAATGTGATTGATCGACATTTATGGGAGAAGTTGAAATGGAAAAAGATCATCTGTACCTCAAAGAAGTGTTCCAAGAAACTGTATCCATACACACCAACCAAGCCATTGCAGACTATTGGATGTTTTACTGCAACTGTTGAAGCTGGAGATAAGTACACCGAAGCAGAGTTTATGGTCATAGAAGAGAGGGGAGAACCATTGCTGAGTAGAAGCACAGCGCAAGACCTGGCAATACTTCATATTGGAGCTTGTGTCAATTCAATTCAGTCATACGAGGATATGAAGCAAGAATTCCCCGCAGTCTTCCAAGGAGTAGGAAAGCTGAAAGGTCAACAATTGAAGCTAGCGGTAGATGAAACGGTCAAACCCAAGGCACAACCAATGCGCCGAACTCCGTTTGGACTTTGTGGGAAAGTCGAAGCCAAAATTAAAGAATTGATTAAACAAGACATTATTGAACTGGTGGAACATTCGACACAATGGGTCAGTCCCGCAGTGATTGTGCCCAAACCAAAGGGTGACATAAGACTATGTGTTGACATGAGAATGGCCAATGAAGCTATAATTAGAGAACGACACTCTATACCAACAGTGGAGGAAATACTTCAAGAACTAACTACCAGCAAGGTATTCTCAAAAATTGATCTGAAATGGGGCTATCGTCAATTAGAGCTGGATCCAGGTTCCCGAGATGTAACAACATTTGTGACTCACTGTGGATTGTATCGTTACAAGAGACTATCATTTGGAATTAATGCAGCTTCGGAGATCTACCAGTATGAAATTCATCGAGTGATTCAAGTCATTCCTGGAGTTGCCAACATTTCTGACGACATCATAGTCCATGCACCAATGAAGGAAGAGCATGACAAACGGTTGAGGCGTATACTATCTAGACTACAGGAGACAGGCCTTACCGTGAATGGAAACAAGTGCCAGTTCGGTGTGTCAGAAATGGACTTCATGGGACACAGACTTACATGGGAAAGACTAAACCCTGCAGAGGCCAAGGTGAAAGCTATTGCAGAGGCACGTGCACCTCAGAACGCAACAGAGGTGAGGAGTTTCCTGGGATTGGTCAATTTTTGTGCAAAGTTCATTCCTAATTTCGCTAAAGTGGCTGAACCACTAAGGAAACTAACCAGGAAAGGTGTACGTTTTCATTTAGGATCTGAGCAGAAGAAAGCGTTCACAGCGCTGAAGCAAAGCCTGACAGATGCAAAAACTCTTGGATATTACGATCCGGCGGCATCAACCAAAGTCATAGCGGATGCCAGCCCGGTTGGTTTAGGAGCCGTGTCGGTCCAGATGCATGATGGAGGACCAAGAATCATTGCCTATGCCAGCAGATCGTTATCAGATGTGGAAAGAAGATACTCTCAGACAGAGAAAGAAGCACTCGGACTTGTATGGGCCTGTGAGAGGTTCCATGCATATTTATACGGCATTGAATTTGAACTCATCACAGATCATAAGCCATTAGAGGTGATCTATGCACCTAGATCCAAACCATGTGCCAGAATAGAGAGATGGGTACTCAGACTACAACACTACAAATATAAAGTAATCCACATTGCAGGGAAAGCAAACATTGCTGATCCGCTGTCCAGATTGGTGAAGGATGGTGGTCCACAATCCAAGTCAGAATTGGGAACAGAAACAGAGAGCTTTGTACGCTTCGTAGCTATTCAGTCGACACCGAAAGCTGTGACTACGAAGGAAGTCGAGAGAGAATCCGAACGTGATCCAGAACTCATGGAAGTAAGAGAATGCATACAGAGTGGACAATGGGACAAGTGTACTCACAAGGCTTACATTCCCATTAGAGACGAACTTTGTTGCATCGGACAGTGTGTATTAAGAGGTTGCAGATTGGTGATACCGCAAAGATTGAGACCGAAGATCGTATCCTTAGCGCATGAAGGACACCTAGGTATTGTTGGTACCAAGCAAAACCTCAGGACCAAGGTATGGTGGCCAGGTTGTGATAAAGACGCAGAGAAATTTGTTAAAACTTGTCACGGATGTCAAATCACAAGTAGGAGTAATCCGCCAGAACCGATCTGGAGTACGCAACTTCCGACAGGACCATGGATCGACGTAGCTGTTGATATTCTTGGACCTTTATCGACGGGTGAATCAATTATGGTAGTGATAGATTACTACAGCAGATACTATGAGTACGTGGTGTTGAAGTCCACAACCACTGAAAAAACAATACAAGCGTTAGCAGAGATATTCGCAAGATATGGATTACCTGTTACATTATACTCTGACAATGGTCCACAATTCATTTCAGAGACATTTGCGGAATACATGAGGACCACAGGTATCCACCATCATAAAGTAACTCCGAAATGGCCGCAAGCCAACGGAGAAGTAGAGAGACAAAATCAGTCCATTGAAAAATGATTGAGGATTGCACACGCTGAAGGACAAAATTGGCGAGAAGCATTGCTATCTTATGTGGCTGTCTATCGAGCAACGCCTCATGCAACCACTGGAAAAAGTCCTGCAGAAGCATTTTTTGGGAGAAAAATCCGCACAAAAATGCCAGAAATAAAGGAAATCCGAGACGACCAGGAGATGAGGGACCACGATGCTGAAAAGAAAGGTGCAGCAAAGCTGTACACAGATTCGAAACGTGGAGCCAAGTACTCAGACATCATGCCAGGAGATAATGTTCTAGTGAGGCATGAAACTGGTGGTAAGCTAGACACACATTATTACCATCAACCCTATACTGTCGTATCCAGAAGTGGCAGTATGGTGACAGTCAAATCTCCGACTGGAGTCCTGTATAAGAGAAATGTCTCAGGTGTAAAAAGGTACCAGTCCAGAGATACATCGAGCGAAGAGGTTGAAAGGCCAATACGAGATGCTGAAACTGAGAGACCTGATGATATTCCAGAGGCAGTTACCAGCACTCCTGATGAAGTGACTAGAGCGCCAGAAACACCCGAAGCCGTGGCGAGCAGTATTTCCGACGCCGAGAGTGAACAACCGAGAAGCGACGACAATATCGCAGGCAGGCCGAAACGAAACCGGAAAGTGCCCAAGCGATACGAAGACTTTGTGCCATAGTTTTAATAAGAACTTTGGGACAGTATTTAATCTTATATCATAAAGTGCATGTATGAGTGCTGTAGGAAGTTAATTTTAAGTAGTTGAGTTATAGTATTACCATTAGTTACGATGTTTGTAGGCTTCCGAGGGATATTGGTAAGTGAAGGTAAAGTTTATTTCTGATTAAAGGAGGGATGTCATGATAATGAATATGTATGAGATGTACCAGAAGTCACGTGGTATGAGAGAGAGATAAGAGCACAAGCAGGAGAACAAAGGAAACTGGAAAATAAAGACCCTGAGAAGTTTACCTGATAAAACTTGTGTTTAATGTTTTATTAAATTCACATTTCGGGCCACAAATGTGACAAATCTATTTCAGTTTAGGGAGAAATTCTAAATTGTTCCTGGTTTCTGAATGGCAAGGAGTGATGAGTCATTGTAGAACATGGAGATGGAGTATCATATTCCTTGGTTGTTATTGACTCAGGAATCCTTTCACTCGTTATGTTACATAATCCCTAGGGTTTCATACAAATCCTGCTGCAGCCAAAAATACAAGAATATAACTGCCTTACAAAAGCAAAAGATTCAGATGTGGTCTGAGCCAACTCCATTTGCAGTTGTATTATCACTGACAATTAGCTAGCATTGGAGAGATATTATTATAATAAATCCATACATTTATTGATTCTAAGAAAATGTTTCATCCAAATCTTTGAAAGTTTTTGTAATATGAAAGACTAAAAAAAATTGATGTAATTATGTAAATTTTAATTTTCTGCAGCACCAGCTGATTATAAATCACTTAATTTTTATAAACAATTTTATTTTATGCAAATCTTCAATAGACATTGTTTATGTCAGAATGCAGCATGTTGCATCTTGCCTGCAGTTCCAAGATAACACATGCATATATGCAACTTTGCTGTTCACAGATCCAAATTCAAAAGTTCTAAACTTGCCGAGAGATTATTGGATCTAAATCTGCTATGATATGACACTGCTGGACCAACAGAGCAGTAGCAAGCATAATCTTTCTATAATTACCCAATAAATTATTGTTAGGGGAATCTGCTTGCGTAGTCTGCATCCGTTTAGACCTGCCACATGTATTGGAGACTACCTATGTCAATCAAGAATATAATGTGAGGAAAAAATATAATGATTTATTTTTTTTAATTTAGAAATGCAGCGCAGTAACAGGCCCTTCAAGCTCTTGTGAGCCCACTGCACCACTTAATTTCACCCATGTGACTAATTAACCTAGTAAACCCATACGTCTTTGGAACCAGGCAGCAAACTAAAGCACCCGGAGAAAACCCATGCAGGAAAGGGGAGAACAAACAGAATCCTACAGACAGCAGCAGATTCAAGCCTTGGTCACTCTCACTGTAATAGCATTGTGCTAGCTGTTACACTAACCATGCTACTCTCAAAATTTGTTAAGTTACATTATAAGCATTCACACCAATGTTTTAAATTAATGTAGTGTTTTTAAATTTAACATTTTTATTTGCTCAGATTATTAGGTAAATTCTAAATACTGCTCAACATTGGGTCATCCAAAAATAATGTTAATATCAGAATCAGAATTTATTGTCAAGAGCGAGTCATGAAATTTGATGTTTTGAGGCAGCGTCACAGTACAAACATACATAATATAACCATCTTACACATTACTCTAAACAATAAAACAATAATAACAGTAAATACTGCACAATTATTCAGGAATCTGATGGCAGTGGGGAAGAAGCTGTCCTTTTGCTGCTGAGTGCTCGTGTTTATGCTCATATACCTTTTTCCCCCAGTGGTAGGAGAGTGAAGAAGACATGGCTGGGTGGTGGGGTTCTTTGAGGATAGAGGCTGCTTTTTTAAGACACCTGATGTTGATGTTCTCAATGGAATGAAGTCTGGTGCCTGTGATGTTGCAGGGCGAGTTAACAACCCTCTGGAGTTTATTCTTGTCTTGAGATTTGGTGCCTCCATTCCAGTCAGTGATGCAACCCGCCAGAATGCTCTCCACGGTACACCTGTAAAAGTTTACAAGAGTCTTCGGTGACATACCAAATCTCTTTAGACACCTCACAAAGTATAGCCACTGGCGAGCCTTTTTTGTGATGGCATTAATGTGGAAGCTCCAGGACAGATCCTTGGAGATGTTGACACCTATGAATTTGAAGTTCATCTCCTTGGTCTTGGCAAGGTTATTGTCATTACACCATTCAACAAGCTGATCTATCTCCCTCCTGTGTGCTTGCTCATTGCCATTCGTGGTTCTGTTGAAAACTGTGGTTGACAGCTTTAAGAAAAGGAAAATTAATCGCATGGTTTTGACATAAGTCAAACTTCTCAGCATAACTGAAGATAAAATTTGTTCTTGGCCACAGAGTAAACACCAAAATTATATCATAAAGGCTCTGACAACATATAGAGTCCATAAGTTCAGGCCTAGAATGCTCTTCGACAGTAGGTTTCGCCAAACAAATGCAAACTTTCTGAATGCAAGGCACTGGAGTACAAGTAGCAAATGCACATGGCAAATCCCACCCATCAAAACCAGGCTAACAATCTAGGGAGAGAGGCTAATGCAAGTTATCTGAGTAATTCAATCAACAACAAACATTTAAGCAAGACAGAATCTTGAATGGCAACAGTGGTTTTGCCACATTTAGTCCAGCTGAAGCAAGTTTATGAATACAGCCACACAATCCTTTATCCGGAACCCTTGGGGGACAGTGTGTTCCAAATTTCGGATTTTTCCAGATTTCAGAACAAAAGCCAGCTGCCCCAGATTTAAGCCCACCCGAATTGTGCTGCCCTATCCACCCCCTTCCAGTCGCACTGGCGTCTCTCTCCCCCTCGCCCACCCGAGTCACGCTGCTGTCTCTCCCCCCCCCACCCCCACCCAACCTAGTCATGCTGCTGTTTCTCTCTCTCCCTCTGCTGTACCAGCACCAGGAGCTTTCCAGATTTTAGATGTCCAGATAAAAGGTTGTGTACCTGTACCTACCTGGAGATTGTTCAAGATCTCTTCTTTGGCTTGGCTTCGCGGACGAAGATTAATGGAGGGGGTAAAAGTCCACATCAGCTGCAGGCTCGTTTGTGGCTGACAAGTCCGATGCGGGACAGGCAGACACGGTTGCAGCGGCTGCAGGGGAAAATTGGTTGGTTGGGGTTGGGTGTTGGGTTTTTCCTCCTTTGCCTTTTGTCAGTGAGGTGGGCTCTGCAGTCTTCTTCAAAGGAGGTTGCTGCCCGCCAAACTGTGAGGCGCCAAGATGCACGGTTTGAGGCGATATCAGCCCACTGGCGGTGGTCAATGTGGCAGGCACCAAGAGATTTCTTTAGGCAGTCCTTGTACCTCTTCTTTGGTGCACCTCTGTCACGGTGGCCAGTGGAGAGCTCACCATATAACACGATCTTGGGAAGGCGATGGTCCTCCAATCTGGAGACGTGACCCATCCAGCGCAGCTGGATCTTCAGCAACATGGACTCGATGCTGTCGACCTCTGCCATCTCGAGTACTTCGACGTTAGGGATGAAAGCGCTCCAATGGATGTTGAGGATGGAGCGGAGACAACGCTGGTGGAAGCGTTCTAGGAGCCGTAGGTGATGCCAGTAGAGGACCCATGATTCGGAGCCGAACAGGAGTGTGGGTATGACAACGGCTCTGTATACGCTTATCTTTGTGAGGTTTTTCAGTTGGTTGTTTTTCCAGACTCTTTTGTGTAGTCTTCCAAAGGCGCTATTTGCCTTGGCGAGTCTGTTGTCTATCTCATTGTCGATCCTTGCATCTGATGAAATGGTGCAGCCGAGATAGGTAAACTGGTTGACCGTTTTGAGTTTTGTGTGCCCGATGGAGATGTGGGGGGGCTGGTAGTCATGGTGGGGAGCTGGCTGATGGAGGACATCAGTTTTCTTCAGGCTGACTTCCAGGCCAAACATTTTGGCAGTTTCCGCAAAGCAGGACGTCAAGCGCTGAAGAGCTGGCTCTGAATGGGCAACTAAAGCGGCATCGTCTGCAAAGAGTAGTTCACGGACAAGATTAACAATAAATTACTACTAGTGCTCTTTAATAGTGTGGTGGTAACCAATGTGATTGACATCAATGGGATTTCAAATTCAAATCGATTTTCACTGCTGTAAGATATAGAGTGGGTGAGTTTTGTGATCCATCAGTCTTTTTTTTTGGTAGCTATGCAATAAAATCTAAGAAATTCATAAGAAATTGAGAAGCAGGAGCAAACCATCAATTTCTCTGTTCCTATTCTATCATTCAATAACGTAACCCCGTATTCATGGCAATACTCAAATACTTTGATTGTTTTGCCATCAATAAATGCATCAATTTTTGTCTTGATAAATCTTCAAAGACGAGGTAGTCACAGCCCTCAGAGAACATTTCAAATGTCTATGATACTCTGAGTGGAAAAAAAAGTACCTTATTTCCATCCTAAACTTGTTCTGATATAAAACTTTTACTTCAAGGCTATCTAATCATAGGTAATGACCTATCCCCTCAATCCATTTTATAATCTTGTACTTTTCAAGGAGATCATCAATAGAGAATATGCTAGTCAATCACGAGGTAACTTCCATGACTAGTCCGATGCGGGACAGGCAGGCACGGTTGCAAGGGAAAATTGGTTATAAAACCCACCCACCCACTGGAATCTGGAGAATCTACAGTGCACCAACTCTGATACAAATACATCTTTTCTAAGGTCACAGAGCAAAACTAGACTTTGTGGGGGGAAGGGAGGTTCATAGCAAAACGCTATACAGTTGCAGAGCGGCTTCTTGTACACCAACTCCACTGCCATAAAAGACAATTTCTACTCCTCTTTAAATTCTGATATTTTATATCAGTGTATCTTGTGAATCAGAAAGACCCTGACCCTTCTGCACACCCATGCTTACTGGTTTCTCAATTTTTAAAAGTGCTGCTTCTCTATCTTTCCTACCAAATGAATAACCTCATTGTGATAGTACAGATTCTATCACCAATGTGTATATGTACAGTGTAGGATGACTGTCATTGGTTGAGAGTGTAACCATACCTACTGGCAGGTCTTAAAGGATTGCTCCTAGCCAGACCAGGTCATTCTGGACTGGTCGACCTACTTGTGATATGCTCCAGTCTTTTAGTTAATAAAAGCCTTGGTTTGGATCAACAAGTCTTCGGTTCTTTCGACGCACACTACATTCATGTTTTCCCATTATACTCCATCCTCCTTACCCACCAGCCAACAGTGTGTCCTCCTCACAGCTCATTTTTCTCACCTATCTTTTTTTAAAATGCACAGAATTTTGAATACTTTGAACTCTGCACTTCATCCTAAGAAAATAAATCCAGACATTTATGTTCTCTTTCATTTCTTTTGAAAAATGTCTCCAATGTATGGCAGCCATTGACTTATCATGCAGGAAGTTCACATCTCAATCAGGTTTATTGTCATAGACATGTCATGAAACTTATGGGTTTCCAGCAGCAGTATGTTGCGGAACAAGGTGCAAAATTACAATAAAATTACAATTACACAAATAGAAGATACAAAATAAAGTCAAGTTATTGTTCTTTAGTCGTATATATGTTCGTATATATGTTCGTATATATGTTCGTATATATGTTCGTATATATGTTCGTATATATGTTCGTATATATGTTCGTATATATGTTCGTATATATGTTCGTATATAAACAATATTCAAATTTGAGAATTGTAACTACTGCCATAGTTTATATGAAGGTGTCAATATAGTTTATATTATCTAAGCCCCAAAGAGATGCATAGGATTTTTAGGAGATTGGATGCAAAATTGAAAACTTTATAAATGGGTGTTTACTTTTTTAAGCATTATTTTGGTATTCTTCTTTGGCTTGGCTTCGCGGACGAAGATTTATGGAGGGGTAAATGTCCACGTCAGCTGCAGGCTCGTTTGTGGCTGACAAGTCCGATGCGGGACAGGCAGACACGGTTGCAGCGGTTGCAGGGGAAAATTGGTTGGTTGGGGTTGGGTGTTGGGTTTTTCCTCCTTTGCCTTTTGTCAGTGAGGTGGGCTCTGCGGTCTTCTTCAAAGGAGGTTGCTGCCCGCCAAACTGTGAGGCGCCAAGATGCACGGTTTGAGGCGATATCAGCCCACTGGCGGTGGTCAATGTGGCAGGCACCAAGAGATTTCTTTAGGCAGTCCTTGTACCTTTTCTTTGGTGCACCTCTGTCACGGTGGCCAGTGGAGAGCTCGCCATATAACACGATCTTGGGAAGACGATAGTCCTCCATTCTGGAGACGTGACCCACCCAGCGCAGCTGGATCTTCAGCAGCGTGGACTCGATGCTGTCGACCTCTGCCATCTCGAGTATTTCGATGTTAGGGATGAAAGCGCTCCAATGAATGTTGAGGATGGAGCGGAGACAACGCTGGTGGAAGCGTTCTAGGAGCCGTAGGTGATGCCGGTAGAGGACCCATGATTCGGAGCCGAACAGGAGTGTGGGTATGACAACGGCTCTGTATACGCTTATCTTTGTGAGGTTTTTCAGTTGGTTGTTTTTCCAGACTCTTTTGTGTAGTCTTCCAAAGGCGCTATTTGCCTTGGCGAGTCTGTTGTCTATCTCGTTGTCGATCCTTGCATCTGATGAAATGGTGCAGCCGAGATAGGTAAACTGGTTGACCGTTTTGAGTTTTGTGTGCCCGATGGAGATGTGGGGGGGCTGGTAGTCATGGTAGGGAGCTGGCTGATGGAGGACCTCAGTTTTTTTCAGGCTGACTTCCAGGCCAAACATTTTGGCAGTTTCCGCAAAACAGGACGTCAAGCGCTGAAAGCACTAAAGCAGCATCATCTGCAAAGAGTAGTTCACGGACAAATATACACACACACACACACATATATATATATATATATATATATATTCTCCCCAATGGTAGCAATGAGAAAAGTGCATGACCTGGATGGTGAGGGTGCTTGATGCTTGATGATTGATGCCGACTCCATTCCTGACAGTGCCATTTTCTCTCAGTACTCACTATTAGCTCCGAGTTTTGCACTCAAGTCTTTTTACTTTAAATCATGAAAACCAAGATCCCAATACAGCCCTTTGTTACCTGAAGTAATAGCATTACAGCCTAACAATAAGTCATATAATCCTACCCTCTTTTTTTTCCCCCATTAACCAATCCTCTGTGTTCACCCTTCAGTGTTAACACAATTTTGTCCTCCTACGCAAGCATGCCACTTTAAAAGAATTAATAATCTTGACAGGCTTGAATGCTTATTCGCAATAATATCTGATTCAGGCTTTGAAATATATCTAAAAATATCAAGGGTACAAATAGAAAGCACAACCTCTGAAAGGACTATCCATTACCTTCAAATATACCCCCAAGTGGCTTCTCATACTTCAGCTGAGACTGAGCTCTGGCCAACAAGTAAAGAAGCAAGTTTATCTTGACAAATTTGCAATATGAAAATGTTTGTAAGGTGCATCTGTTTTTATATTTTTACTTGAATTAATACCTAAAAGGATATGGCATAGCTTGGTTGGCAAACAACTCTGCCTTTATAAATGCACACATAAATGAAGTTAAAACATCAATAAGTGTGCTCAGAAAAACAACAGAAATTTACTTTAAATTTAATTTTCCTTCATCCAAAGACAAAGAGTTTTTCGATAGAACTGAGCATGACGACAGTGACCTTGAAAATGGAACTAGCAGCAACAGAAAGCAAACGACTACAATTTTGGGTTAGGGACAGACTGATGGCAATTATTTCAAATCAGGGATGTCTCGCTAAGGAAAGACTTACAACAGTTAAGGGAGGCATGATTAGTGTAGAGGCAGCAATTGGAGTTTGAATTGGACACTGTAAGGAGTTTGTACAGTCTCCCCACTTCAGCATGTGTTTCCTCTACATGCTCAATTTTTCTCACACCTTTCAATCATACAGCATTTGTACAAATTTGTGGGCCAGAAGGGCCTGTTACCATGCTGCATGTTAAAATGATGTTAAATTAAATATAAAACAAATATATGGTTTCCTTTGAATAATTTGGCAGCAATAAGCATTAATCTTCCTTTTAAAATTGTGAGAAATCAGTTTACTTATTTGGGTGTAACAATTACTAAGAATTATAAATACCTATTCAAAGAAAATTTCTCAGTTTAATAAAACATGAGCAGGGTGTTATCAAACTGATCATCTTTTTCTTTATCATTGGTTAGTTGAATTAACTCTATTAAAATGAATATATTACCAAAATTTATATACTGGTACCTTTTTCGGCCTTTGTCAGTTTTTATTCGTCTTTTTTTTATTCTCTTGACTCAATCTTATCTTATATATGGAAGAACAAGCATCCTGGCCTAAATAAATTTAAAAAGAATGGAGGTTTAGCCCTACCAAACTTTAGGTTCTATTATTGGGCAGTCAACATATGAAATCTTATGTTTTGGTCATATTATGTTAACCGTGAAGACGGTGACAATTTTTTCTATTATTTCTATTGTTTCTATTAATTCTTTTCTCAGATCCTCCCTTCTTATATCTTAAATAAATTAACTGACACTCCAATGGTTAAACATACTTTGAGGATCTGGATATAGTTTAGAAAACATTTTGATCTATTGAGATTTTCTCTTTCTCGTCCTATTTTTTCTAGCCATTTTTTTTTTAAACCTTCCATTAAAGAATGGTATACATTAGGGATTAAATGGTCTAAAGATTTATTTGTTGAGGGAAGTCTCTTCTTTTGAACAGATGTCAGTTAAATATAGATTACCAAATGCTCTTTTTTTTTTTATTTACAGATTAGAGATTTTTGCAATCTCAATAACATACATTTCTTAAGAGCTGTGATAAGAATTTAATAAATGTAATTTTTTAATTTGAAACCTTTTTATCATGGTTCAATATCTAATATTTATGACATGTTGTTTGGAATAAGAGAAGCTCCTTTGGATAAATTTTTTTAATACCCTGGGAACAGGACCTACAACTTTCAATCTCTGTAGAAACTTGGAATGTATTCCCTCCTATAATTTAAAGTAGTCTATAGGGACTACATGTCCAAAGTCAAACTATCTTGCTTTTATGCGGATATATCTGTGACAGATGCAACAATGGAGATGCTTCACTAATTCATATGTTTTGGGCATGTCTGGATCTTGGGAAATACTGGAAGAAAGTATTTTGAATTTTTTCTGTACAAGGTCTCTCTCTCTCTCTCTCTCTCTCTCTCTCTCTCTCTCTCTCTCTCTCTCTCTAACAGCTACAGTTTTGGTAGTGGGATTAGATTTTTTTTCTCTCAATAATAAATTACTATAATATATTGTGTTTTATTAAGAATACAGGATATTTTAAATAAATAGTATGATCTGAGGGTAGTGCACTCTGTACTTTGCTATTTTTAATATGTACTCTATTTTTTATGTGGAATTTCAATTTCAATATTGAAAAATTAAATATATTCATACAGTACAAAAACTGCACACTATTGTGAGAATAAATAGATACATATTGTTATTGGCACAAAAAATACAAATCGTGCTTATTTACTACATCATTCATGAGTGCATAATATTCTGCATGGAAATCAGACATTTTATAATTTGGTAGCATATGGACTGCAGTCTGAAAATAAAAACAATAGCCACAAATTTGAACCTACTGCAATTCACCATCATCACAATCGCTCTCCGCTCAGCTCTGGATCACCTCAAAAATAACAATTCATATACAGCTGCTCTTCATCGACAACATCTCAGCCTTCAACACCATTATTCCCTCAGCACTGGACAAGAAGCTGCAAACTTTGGGCCTCTGTACTCCCCTCTGCAACTGGATCCTTGACTTTTTCATCGGAAGACCACAGTCAGTATGAATTAGAAACAATGTCTTCTCCTCACTGATCATCAACACAGGTGCACCCCAAGGAGGCGTGCTTAGCCCACTGCTCTACTCATTACACACCTATGACTGTGTGGCCAGGCACAATTCCAAAGCCATCTACAAGTTTGCCGATGACACCACTGTTGTCTGCAAAATCACAAATGGCAATGAGGAAGCATATAGGAGGGAGATAGACCAACTCGTTGAATGGTGTAATGACAACAACCTTGCGCTCATAGTCAGCAAAACCAAGGAGATGATTGTGGACTTCAGGAGGAAGTCAGGGGAACACAACCCAGTCCTCATCGATATCTCGGTAGAGGAGAGGGTCAAGAACTTCAATTCCTGGATGTCAACATCTCTGAGGATCTGTCCTGGAGCTTTTACATTGATGCAATCAAAACAAGGGCTCACCAGTGTCTATACTTTGTGGGGTGTCTGAAGGTTCTGTATGTCCATGAAGACACTCAAACCTCCACAGATGAACCGTGGAGAGCATTCTGGCTGGTTGAATCATTGCCTGGTACAAAGGCACCAATTCTCAGGCCAAAAATAAATTCTAGACATTTGTTAACTCGCTCTGTGACATCACAGGCACCAGACTTCACTGCACTGAGGACATCTAAATGAGGTGGTGTCTTAAAAAGCAGTCTCTATCCTCGAAGACCCCCACTACCCTCTTCACTCTGCTACCAATGGGGAAAAAGGTACAGGAGCCTAAAGACGAGCACTCAGTGGCACAAGGACAGCTTCTTCCCCACTGCCATCAGGTTCCTGAATAATCAATGAACCAAAGACACTGCCTTACTTTACATACACTTTTATTGCTACAATTTTATTTGTAATAATAGTGTTGTAAGATGGCTTTAATATGTATGTTTGCACTGTGATACTGCTGCAGACACCAAATTTCAGGACTTGTTCATGACAACAAATCCGGATTCTGATTTTAAAACGTATTGAAGAATCTCAGCTCTGGAAACAAATAGATCTTGTGGAACTAGCACCTTTAATTTTACACTGTATTTTAGCACCTGGTTTTTTATTGACATTAGTACATGTTGTTTAAAGATATACATTTAGCAAGTTTAGAAACAAACAAATTGGGATATCATCAAATAAAACTAATTGTCATAAAGATATCTGTATTTGCATGTTCTAATTCAGTGGTTTTCAAATTGTTCCTCTAAACTCACATTCCACCTTAAGTTTTCCCTATGCCATAAGTGCTCTGCGATTAGTAAGGAATTGCTTAAGGTGGTATGTGATTGGAAAGGGAAGGTTGGGAATCACTACTCTAGACCCATTTGTTATGGAAATATTTTGCTTGAGAAAAATTGTCATTGGCCCATTTCCTTTGGAGTTATGAAACAGTGCACATAATGAGTCAATTAGGTACGATTAAAACATTTTCTTTCCACTCACAGACCACCTTAAGCAATCCCTTACTAATCACAGAACACTTATGGCATAGAGATTGCTTCAAGTGGAATGTGAGTTGTGGGGGGTGGGGGGGGAGTTTGAAAACCACTTGTGGTGATATGCATGTATGACTGTGTATGGGTAGCTGGCCCACCTTCTGATGGCTTGCTCCCTCGTAACTCCTCCACTTGTGACCCAGCCATAAGGGTAGACCTCCCCCCCCACCTGTCCTTCATTAGAGCACATGGAATCAGGCCAGCTACAATCTAAAGTGTATTAAAGCCCATAGTTTCTCACTCACTGACTTTGGAGTTATTGATAGAATGTATCACCACCGCTCTTCTTTATTTACTGTTGCTGGCATATGGTCTCATCATTGTTTGCATTCTACAGTCAGAACTACACACATTATCTACCAAGAAACACTCGTATTGATGACTAGTGAAGGGCTTCACCTGCAAAAAAAAAGGAACTAGTTTCCCAAAACCTCCTCAGAGTTTGTGTTGTAAGACATGTTCTGTTGCATTTAAGTCTGCTCAGATACAAGAGAGCAATGGCACAAATCAAAGCAATTGGATGATGTTGGAAGTTGTAAGGAATAGCAAGACCATAGGGTGGAAATTTCATCCGCTCTCGCATGATGCAAAATGCATAAGAGAAAAAATGGGCAAATAAATCGATAATAAACCAAGTGAAAGAATTGGTGAAAGGTAGGAACCTGGGCGAAATATAGGACTTCTTCAGTTAAGGTATCATAAACCAGACAAAAAGATACATCAAAAGTGTTTGTTGAAATGTTTTCAAGAAATACTGTTTTATAAGACTCAGAGAAATGTTACAATAACAGTTCAAAAACAAGGACAGTTGATAATATCTTGTTAATCAGTTAGGTCAAGTGGCCTTTAAATCCATAAATGAAAGACCAAAAACAGATTAAAGTGGCCACTGGACTTGAGAAGTGCAGCATAAAGACGCCCTTCTGCATCTCTTTCCCTTATTGGAGGGAAACTAACAGTGCCACTGTGTGTCTTTATGAAAAGCAACAGTCGATAAATTTTGTATATTATGATATGCCAGTAAAGGAATCTTAAAGGAAAATAAATATTTCATCCCTAAACTGTGCCTCTGCTAAATAATAAAGGATTTTCCCACATTCCCTGTTCGAAGAATCAAGGCAGCCAAGAAGGACACGTGATGAAAGACATACACATGCATATAGATGTCAGCCATTTAGTTCAAACTGGTCCAGTGACCTTGTACTTGTCTAGATCATTTATCTACTTCATTTAGCAGATTTGTTATCTCACTTATTTTATTTCAATAAACTAATTCTATTTTTTTTTTAACTCATCTAATCAGTTTCCACTCAGAATAATTTTAAAATCAGAAAATAGTGGTCTCCAGTATTATTCCTTTCAGTATCATTCCTTTCTGAACTTGGAATTGTGTCACAGGCTACCTCCACAAAGATAGTTACAGGCCATATTTACAAGATCATGTTCACTCTCTTGAATGGAGTACAATTTTGCAGTCCAGGCAGAAAATTAATCTTGAGACAAGCTGAAGGAGCATAAAGCAGATTGTTGTGGACTTCAGGAAGTTGAAGACCAAATACACATCAATGGTTCTATCATGGAGAGCAAAGTTCCTTGTGCGTATGACAATGACCTCTCCTGAACCCGCAACAATCCTCATTAGTCAGGAAGGGGCAGGAGCACCTACACTTCCTAAGGAGGTTGAGGGGATCAAGGCTATGAGCTCCCATGTGGACAACCTTTTACTGAAGCACAAGTGAGAGTATAGTGTTTGCATTCATAGTTGTCTAGTATGGTAGCTGCAAAGCATTGGACTGGAAGTCAATATGGACGGTCATCAAGATACCCAAGATCACTTAGGTTTTCCTTTCCTCTATTGACGTGCCTGCCACATTGACCACCGCCAGTGGGCTGATATCGCCTCAAACCGTGCATCTTGGCGCCTCACAGTTTGGCGGGCAGCAACCTCCTTTGAAGAAGACCGCAGAGCCCACCTCACTGACAAAAGGCAAAGGAGGAAAAAGCCAACACCCAACCCCAACCAACCAATTTTCCCCTGCAACCGCTGAAACCGTGTCTGCCTGTCCCGCATCGGACTTGTCAGCCACCAACGAGCCTGCAGCTGACATGGACATTTTACCCCCTCCATAAATCTTCGTCCGCGAAGCCAAGCCAAAGAAGAGCTTAAATAGGGCTCATTGAAATATAGAAATCCATTTTCATGAAGCACCCAGTATCTTTGACTCATTACCATCAAGGAGATGGTACAGGACCATCAACATCAGGAGTGCCAGGCTGGAAAATTACTACTGTGTTGTAATGATCTATGTTCTTACTGCAAGCTGAGAGAAAAATGAACAGCATCCTGTAACCAAGAAATTTATCCCAAATAAAATTTATTTGTATTATATCTTGATGTATTTATGTGATTATTATATTATGTGTATTGCATGAGTGTGTGTATGCACAGAAAGGGTTTGTCAGATTGTATAGGTACAATGAGATGATAACAAACTTGAACTTAAAAATCATGGACATAGATGAGATAAATGGACACTGTCTTTATCCCAGGATATGGAAGTCTAAAACTAGAGGGAATGGTGTTCAGATGAGATGAGAATTACTTGCAAGGACAACATTCATTTTAAAACACAGTATGATGGGATCAATCTGCTTTATGATGTGATGGAGACAGGAACAATTATGACATGCAAAAGACGTTTGGATGGGTAGGAGGACAGGAAAGGTCTAGAGCGATATTGGCTGAAAGCTTGCAAATGGGACAGCTCAGATAGGCAGCTTGATTGGCATGGAAGAAATGGGCTGCTTCCTGGCTCTTTCACTCAATGACTCAAATGAACATAGACAGCAAGTGGTGGAGAATGCAGAGTAACTGAGATGGCGAGAAGACTAATGGTCATCAGTTTCCTTTAATTTAGTTGTAAACATCTCTCTCAGAATAAGTAAATGTAGCCTAGGCTAAGTACAAATATGGGCTCGATCATAAAACATCTATAACTTTTGATTTTTAGTACCCCTGAATTTTACCTCTGAGCACCTCACTGGATTGCAGAAATTATTTTATTTCCACATGCTGCTTTCTGGCTATTTTCTAGTACCATAATGTGGATTATAATTAGGACGTGTATTTACTAATCTTAAACATTTGTGTAAGTCTTTTGAGATGTTAAATGTTAGATATGAAAACAATGCTTTAAATACTTTTAAAGCTAACACTTCAATTACCAAAAAACCCAAGTTGAACAATCTGAACTACATTCAAACCTCTGAGAAAATATGAAACAGGGAGACTATTTCATCAGATTGCAAGTAGTCACCAACACAAAGAATTTCCTTGGCTCCATGTGGGGGCATTGCCATTTATATCCATAACAACCACTGCTGCTCAAATCAGATGATTTTGATGTGAATCTGGCCGATGATTTAGTCAACAAATCAGAAATGCTATAATGGATGCACAGGAGTTAAAAGGGAGCCTGAGTTTAATCATATGGTTGCTATTTTATGGCCATTTTAACCAATCCTATCACGCGAGCAAAAAGTGAATTTTTCACTATTGATGTTTTAACTTTTAACAGCCAATAATCTTTTATGTGTACATTTTTAATGTCAGTGTTGTTTGCTGATCAAACCATCCCATATCTTTTAGCATGCTGACAGTAGGGAGATGTCTGCAGTTGTGCCAATGCCTGGAAGGCTGAGCTTTAAAATGGTGTGAGTTACGGAAAAACTATCCACAAGATAGCTGCAGATGAGAAATTCCAGCAATCCTAAGCAATCCTAAACCACCCACATTTCAACAGCTATTTGTTACTTCAAACAATTCCAAGATGTGTCAGCATTATTCTGCTCAAAAGTCTGGATTGAAGATCCACAATGCAGGAAATCTGAAATCCTGAGCAAAATCTTTTGACAAAAATGGGCACACTTCTGAATTTCACATCTGGGAGGCTCCACCTGGTTAAATTTAATAGCCAACTTATTAATATTCTGCTGGCCAGATGTCCATTGAAATTAGCATGAAATGTATCAAGAAATGACTGCCAGAAGATGGAGATTGAGCATCTGCAGGATGTCAACTCCTGGTCATTAGCGGGCCGACGTGGGGGGTGGGGAGCGGGCGGGCCGACGTGGGGGGTGGGGAGCGGGCGGGCCGACGTGGGGGGTGGGGAGCGGGCGGGCCGACGTGGGGGGTGGGGAGCGGGCGGGCCGACGTGGGGGGTGGGGAGCGGGCGGGCCGACGTGGGGGGTGGGGAGCGGGCGGGCCGACGTGGGGGGTGGGGAGCGGGCGGGCCGACGTGGGGGGTGGGGAGCGGGCGGGCCGACGTGGGGGGTGGGGAGCGGGCGGGCCGACGTGGGGGGTGGGGAGCGGGCGGGCCGACGTGGGGGGTGGGGAGCGGGCGGGCCGACGTGGGGGGTGGGGAGCGGGCGGGCCGACGTGGGGGGTGGGGAGCGGGCGGGCCGACGTGGGGGGTGGGGAGCGGGCGGGCCGACGTGGGGGGTGGGGAGCGGGCGGGCCGACGTGGGGGGTGGGGAGCGGGCGGGCCGACGTGGGGGGTGGGGAGCGGGCGGGCCGACGTGGGGGGTGGGGAGCGGGCGGGCCGACGTGGGGGGTGGGGAGCGGGCGGGCCGACGTGGGGGGTGGGGAGCGGGCGGGCCATCAAATCTCACACAGATGTAATTTTAAGCTTTTCTGTATCGGTTTCACTGGTGGAGTCCCCACAACAGGATTGCCAATGAGATGTATACTTTAGTCAGATGAATGCCTCAACCACTCAATGTTAATGTCAAAGTGATAATAGAGGAGCTAATTCTCTCTTGCAGAGTTTCTCAGGTGGCATGGTGGATTAAAAAAAATTAATATGTGAGGCGTAGAATTGCCTTTAGATTTTACTTTCCCTGTCTTTCATTCCCTTTAGGCCAAACCACAGCATGGAGGACACAGTATTGCATACACAGTCTATGTAGCATCTCATTAGAGTCACATTTGATATTTTGAAAGCTTTTCAAATATTATTGCAGCTGGAGGTTGCCATTACCACAGGGGAAAAGGCAGTACTTGAACCATCTGTGCACAATTCACTAAAATGCACAATTTAGTTTTCTTATTAGCAATTGTGATCATAAATAGAGCCTTAGTGCCTTCTCATTGTATGATGCAAATTCAATCCTGTCAGAAAATGGTCCGATAGTTATATCCCCAATTCATTTATTTATGAGACAAATATGCAGCAAAGAATGTTATCAGAAAATTAGGCATTTATCCCCAGTAAGGAGGCTCAGGTGACTACCAAATAATGAAAGCAGAATGTACTTCTGCTTCCCTCCCGACCCTGTTTGCACTGTGGTAGGATAATTCATTCTGACACATCAGACCCAATGTGGAGAGTGGGGAGCGGGCGGGGTGAATGAACATCTGCCATGTTCATCCTATGCTAAAAAATAGTTCTGTCCATTGAAGGAAGTTAACTGAAAGCAATAAGAAGTCAACATAAAGGCTAGAAATTTCATCTCTTTGCCTTTTGTTAATTTGCACTAAAGAATAAAATTTCTGAGGAAAATCACAAACTGAGCACTTCCATTGCCCTTAATTTTCCATCCATGAAAACAGAGGTGTCAGGACATTTCCAATAGTGCACAATTCACAACCAGTAGCCACAGGTATGTTTTTCATTGGTTTATGTAAAATCATTCATGCACAGGGTGTGTGACCTTTCCTGTGCACTTTAGGTGAAAAAGAGAGGGGGCAAGTTGAGTTGAGAGCTGAGAAACACCTTTTGACTCAGACTGCCCCCACTGCCCTGTTACAAAGTTAAATCACACAGTAAGTTCACATCTCATGAGGTACGAGACGTGAACTGTTAGTGTCTGTTAACAGTTAGAGAAATGTGGTAGTGATCCCGATTCAAATCCAATGCTCTACAATCTCTCCATGTCTGCATAGGTTTTCCAGTTTCCTCACATATTCCAAAGACATACAGGGTTAGCAAGTTAATTGGTTTGGGTAGCAAAGGCTCATGGGCCAGAAGGGCTGTATCTCTAATTTAATGCTGGGCCTCCCCTGGGCCCCAACCTCTACCCTCCACTCCATTCTTGACTCAACCCACACCACAGTAGCAGATCACAACTCTCTTGCTGTTGTGATCTGCTGCTGAGATC